>NC_088912.1:13914547-14109085 GCF_963576675.1 Euphorbia lathyris
ACATGATAACAGATAAGAATAAACTTGAACTTCCTTGGTGAGACGCATGATAAAGTTACCACCAAAGCTGGAAACAACTCAATGATTTGATCTAAGAGAACAAAAACAGATGGTTAAAACCCATAGCAGCAGCCTGAATTCATTTGTCAATAATGGAAATCAGCTTATATTTTAAGCCAAATATAGTTAAATAAGATTCATGGATGATTAGACCCAAATATGAGACTGAACAGAGGATATCAGACCCAAATTGAGAACAACAGAGATTTAAAATTGAAAATTAATTAACTTAGAATCAAATAGGTGAATGATTTGAACACAACAGAGCTTAGATTAGATTGAAGAGGAAGAAATCAGAAGATGCAAACCTATGGAAACGGCTTGAATATAGAGAGAGATAATTGAAGGAGGCAAATTAGATGAGTTACTCTCATTTCCTGCATGGGAATTTCAAGTCAGAGAAACACATCGTTGATCTTTGATTTCGTTTCTTTTTGCGGACAAGGTTTCCTTTTATGGGTGTTTCGTGATAAGTGGCTTTTAACGTAACATCTTTAAGAACATCCTACATTTAACATGAAAGTTAAATGTTCGAACATCTGTAATTTATAATAGAAAGCACAAATGCATTATAGTTTCTAATCAAAACAGAATGCATAATATCATTTAAATTGGAAGGACATGAAAAAGGTCTTCTTACTATCCTCTAAGAGTCAAACGTTATAGCGATAAATGAGCGAGAGACGTGTTGAAAGGGACAACAAGGAGAACACTCAAAAGTATATTGCACTAATGGGAGAAGTAAGAACCTAACAAAACCGAACCAGACCGACACTTCATATTTATTCGACATTGTTTCCATATTTCAAGAAAAACTAAAATATAGATTCAAAAGTACATTTCTTTTTAAAGGCAAGATATAAAATCTGGAATAGTGTAAAATCAGTGAAGAATTCCATTAAGAATCTCTTAAAAGAGAAAGGGAAAAAGGCAAGCTATATATAATAGCTTGGATACAGTATGAAGAAGAGGAAAAAGTAAAACGACACATATAGATGTGTTTTAGGGATACAATTATAAAGCATAATGGTGACTATACTGCTGAGGTGGCATATAACACCCAATTCCAATAGCCTCCCCTCAAGTTGTGGATGGTGTCAAAGGAAACAATCCCAACTTGACAAGAACTGGCTGCATCTGAAATCCTGAAATGTTCTTGGTAAGTAAATCTGCAAGTTGGTTATGTGTAGCAATATATGGCGTAGTAATAAACCCCTTCACCACACTCTCACGAACCACATGACAATCAATGTCGATGTGTTTAACCTTCTCATGAAAGACAGGATTCGCGGCTATATATATGGCTGCTTGGTTGTCGCAATGAAGAGGAATAGGAAGTGAAACTGTAAGCTGAAACTTTGGCAATAAGTAACTCAGCCACTTCAATTCGCACACAGTTGTAGCCATGGCTCTGTATTCGGCTTTAGCTGATGACTTACTCACAGTAGATTGCTTTTTCGACTTCCAACTAATTAAACTTGAGCCAAGAAGTACACAGTAACCCGTTACAAATTTCCTGGTGATCTTACAACGCCCCCAATCGGAGTCACAAAAACCGGTTAATAAGAAATTATTGCTGCTTGAGTAAAATAATCCCAATGAACTCGTGCCTTTCAAGTATTTGAGAACATGAATTGCCGAGTGCCAATGTAACTCAGTTGGATGTTGCATAAATTGGATGAGTTGTTGGGTGATAAAAGCAATATTCGGCCTAGTAAATCCTAGGTAAAGTAGTCGCCCGATCACTCTTCGATATAGTTCTGGCTGAGAGAAACTTTCTGAAATAGGATCAGTGTGATCAAGATTAATACAACTAGGAAATGGACTTGAGACAGCTTTTGCATCTATATGTCATGTATCAACAAGCAAATCATGAATATATTTGCATTGTGATAGCATAATGCCCTTGTCTGATCTATGAAGTTCTACCCCAAGGAAATATTTTGCATTTCCTAAGTCTTTGATTGTGAAAAGCTTGTTTCACATCAACAATTTGTGAGAGTGAAGAACCTGTCAACAACATATCGTCAACATAAATCACAATTGCAGTGAAATTCTCTTCCAGCACTCGAGTAAAAAGACAATAATCATTCATAGATTTCTGGAATCCCAATTGTTGTAAAGAAGTTGTGAATTCCTTGTACCATTGTCGTCCCGCCTGTTTAAGGCCATATAAAGATTTTTTAAGCTTACATACCTGACCAGGTAAAGCCTTGGTATAACCAGCAGGAGGAATCATGTAGATATCCTCATCAACAAACCCATGTAAGTACGCGTTATTGACATCCACCTGATGTATTGGCCATTGTTTGGCAGCTGCAATCGCCAGGAACAGACGAACTGTAACTGTTTTGGTCACCGGAGAAAAACTCTCGGTGTAGTCGACACCATACTTCTGATCATAACCCCGTGCAACGAACCTGGACTTATAACGCTCAACACTCCCGTCAGCATGGTATTTAATCTTAAACACCCATTTACTGGTAATTGCTTGTTTTCCCTTGGGTAATTGTGTCAATTGCCAAGTATCATTAGTTTCCAATGCCTCAATTTCCTTCCTCACAGCTTCCTTCCACTCCTGGTCTTGATTTGCTTCAGCAAAACTTGTAGGTTCCTTGACTTTAACAATATTTGCCAAGAACAAAGTGTGAGGGAATGTACAAAGCATAGAAAAATCACCTGCAGCTGTATTAACAACAAAATCGTTAAGCCAAGTAGGGGGTTTAGTCACACGAGCAGAATGTCGATTTGGGATAATAGATGGGATAGCAGATGTAGGAAGTATATCTGATGGAGTAGAAGAATGCTCGGGTAGTGTGTCTAAAGAAGTGGAAGTAACAGGAGATAAAGAAGATGTCTGAACATTGAATTGAGGAGAAGGGACATGTTGAGAGGATAATGGTTCACTGATGGGAATTTCTTGGGATGATGAAGTATCAATGTCTCCAATGGGAAAACAAGGTAAGGGTAGCGAAGAGTGATCAATAGATAAAGCTACACCGGGAAATTTGGTTTCATAAAATTGGACATCTCTAGAAACACAGAGTTTATGTGTATCGAGATTGTAAATTTTGCTTCCTTTTTGACCAGCTGAATTGCCCAAATAAATTCCACGAAAAGCTCGGGAAGAGAACTTATCCCTGTGAGGTGTTGTATCTGACATATAACATAAGCAACCAAAACTGCGCAGTAAATCATAAGTTGGTTGTTTATGATAAAACACAAAATGAGGACTCTGCCAGTTAAGAACCTTAGTAGGAAGAATGTTAATAAGGAAAGTAGCATGAAGCATAGCTTTTCCCCAGAATTGATTGGACAAGTTAGCTTGAAAAAGAAGTGCTCGTGCAGTTTCAGCTAAGAATCGGTGCTTTCTTTCAACAATACCGTTCTGCTGAGGTGTGTAAACACATGTCCGCTGATGTACAATGCCATGTTGATGAAAAACAGATTGAGTTTTGGAACCAACAAACTCTGTTCCATTATCTGAACGAACAGTTTTTACAATAGCATTAAACCGAGTTTTCACCATGGCAAAAAAATTCTGAAGCAGAGTAGGAACTTGATCCTTTGAAGCAAAAAGAAAAGTCCATGTAATTCGAGAGAAATCATCAACTATGGTTAACATAAAACGTGCACCTGTCAATGATACTTGTCTGTACGGACCCCAAACATCAATATGCAGTAATTCAAATACACCAACTGTTTTGATTTCACTCGAAGGAAATACAAGTCTGTGTTGTTTAGCTCTATGACATACCTCACAAGAGGAATCAACAACTTTACATTTCAAACTTGGCATATGCAACAACTTATGAGAAGAAACATGTCCTAATCGAATGTGCCATAACAAATCAGTGTTCTCAATACCAGATAAAGCTACATTATGCTGCTTGACACTAGAAATTGAAGTCTGCAAATTAGTTGGCTGCTGCAGTTGATACAGACCTCCTATCAATACTCCCTGTGCAACCGGTTTGCTAGAACCCAGGGCCTGCAATATACAATTCTTAGCAGAAAATTGTATGTTGATATTGCTATCTGTAAGCAATTGTCCAACTGAAAGCAGATTATATGTGAAATTTGGAACAAAGAGCACATTATGTAGATTCAAAACTGAATTGAGACATACTGATCCAATGTGTGTAACTGATTGTTTCGATCCATCGGGTAAATAAACCACTCGAGGAAATGCAACTTTGTGTATTTGATTGAATAGAGATAACTCATGGCACATGTGTGTGCTAGCACCAAAATCAATGATCCAAACATTATCTACAAATGAAACAGCATTTAAAGAGGTAGGTACTGATGTATTACCACTATATTCATTTGCAAAAGCAGTAAACTCAGAAGTATGAGCTGCTTCTTGTAATCCCTTGCCTTTGAAATACTTCTGGACTTCCTTTTGTATCATTTGCTCAACAATTTGCTTATCAGAACCGGTTCTATGATCACCTGTGTCAACATCACAATGTGAAACAAAATCTTCATGCATCAAATTTGCTTGCTGATATACCTGTTGCTGCTTCTTCTTCTTGTTGCCTTTAAACCAGTCAGGATAGCCTACAAGCTTGAAGCATTCTTCCTTTATATGTCCTCCTTTTTGACAATGCACACAAAATTTATCCTCCTTTGAAACAACAGATTTCTTCTTGCTACGAGGATCATATCTGGTCCCCATATTTGCTGAATGTGTTAAATCAATTGTATCTACTTGCAAATCCTTTTGTTTCTCAACACGTAATATCATAGAAAACACTTTGTTTAAGCTAGGATATGGATCGAATAGCAATATTTGGTTACGCACATGTTCAAACTCATCATTCAATCTAGCCAAAAACTGCATCAATTGATCCTCCTCATGGAAGGTTTGAATAGTAGATCTACTCTCACCACATTTACAGGTAGGCAAAGGCCTTAATGTAATCATTTCATCCCAAACCTTCTTCTGTTTGGTAAAATAAGAAGTAACAGATAAAGTTCCTTGCATAATAGAATTTACCTCTTGTTTAAGATGAAAGAACAAAATGCCATTGTTCGCACCAAATCTCTGCTTAATCTCGAGTCAGAGTTCTCGTGCAGTAGTCGCAGACATAAAACCTGTAGCATACTCTTTAGAAATGGAATTGATGATCTATGAGAAGACAAGACTATCAACTTCCTCCCATCGTTCATGAGTATCAGCATCTTTTCTTGGTTCTAGATCTGCTTTCAAAACGTAATTGAGCTTGCGTTTGGCCTGTAACGCTCGAGTCATAGCCTGACTCCACGAAATGTAATTGTAACCATTGAGGAGTGTAGTGATGAGAACGAGACCTGGATTATCAGAATGATGTACAGATCCAAACACATCTTGTGGTGTGCGCTCAGGATTGCGATTCATGTTTGAATCAGAATCTGTATAATACGATTCTTCTAATTCTTCCTCTTCGATTTCACTTCCAGACTGTAAAGCATGTAGATAAGAAATTCTTACCATTGAAATGTCGTGAGGATCTTGAATTCTGCTCTGATACCATATAAAATCTGGAATAGTGTAAAATCAGTGAAGAATTCCATTAAGAATCTCTTAAAAGAGAAAGGGAAAAAGGGAAGCTATATATAATAGCTTGGATACAGTATGAAGAAGAGGAAAAAGTAAAACGACACATATAGATGTGTTTTAGGGATACAATTATAAAGCATAATGGTGACTATACTGCTGAGGTGGCATATAACACCCAATTCCAATACAAGATATAATGAAAAATAAAAAATACAAGTCTCCTTTTCCTAGCAAAGATAACAATAAATTATAATGTTCAAAAAAGGAAGTATTGGTACCTATTGTTTCTTATAGATTGTCTAGCTATACGCGATGTGGTAAATTCACAGATTTTTACAAAAATAGGAGTTATCTTTTTCATTAATAATGTATATTCATAAAGGAAGATTTTAATATCACACATATGTCTAAGTACACATGAATTAAAATACACATGAATTAAAACCTACTTAGAATCAACAACCAAAGTACCATAGCCAGGAAAACAAGCACGACCATGAGGTGCACTCAAGGTTCAGCTCTCCTACCTTACGATAATGCACTGCTAAAAGAAAAATCAACACCAATATGTACTACTTTCCAATATGATAGTTTTTAAGCTTTTTAGTTTTTCAAAACCAAACCCTAAAAGTATAGAACGAATATAGTTTAGCCCATGAATAGGATCTATGTTGAATTTGCACTTCAGTTCAATAACGAACCTTTCCTCACTATCCTACCAGATTCATATTATCTTCTACAAAGTCTTTTAAAACCAAGCCTTAAAAGCATAGAAAGAATATAGTTTATCTCATGAATAGGATCATTGCAACCTATGTTGAATTTGCATTTCAGTTCAACAAGGAACCTTTCATCTTATGTTCAACAAGCAATGTTAACAATATGACTCCTGATTTGCACATTTGAACAAGGAATTAATAATTTAAACCTCAACTTATGTGTTATTATCATCTTCAGGATAGTTTTCGCTGACAATATTCTGCAATTAATGATAAAATATATTTTTTTGTTCTTCTTAGTGCCTGGAAGATCTGCTGGTGCACTCACATATTGACATGAATCTTCTTCCTGTTTCTTCACCATGTTTTTTCTGCACAAAATTAACAAAGTTAAAATCATGGTTTCCATACCTTATTTTCTTTGCTCTATCACTTAAAGGAAACAAAATCAACTAAACTAACCAAGTCGAAAACTAAACAATTGAGTCTCAAGCGAACTAGCAAAATATCCACAAAAATCTATCTTTATGTTTTTTTATTTAAGATACAAAAGTCAGATAAAATCCATTTTAAATCAAGTGAAATATTAAAGGATAAATAAAACAATCAAACAATTTGGAACATACAATATCAATATTCACATTATGTGAAGAAAGGATAAGAAAATTCAAATAGGTAAGTCTTATAATTATCAGGTTATCAAGAAAAATTAAAACCATAAAAAATAGTCTTTCTAGATGGGCTTATTACCTATTGTATCAAGAAGGTGTGAATCTTAGAAAATATGAAATTGAAACAACAATTTAGATCCACCAAAAAATAAAACAATTGAAAATATTAATATAGTTGAACATTAACCATGCATGTAGTTCATAGTTAACGAGTAATCAAAACACTAAAGACATTTATCATAATGAAAAAAAAACACTAACTGATTAAAATATCCCATATCACACTACAAGAAATCGTACATGGTTGTTAGGCCAGAGTTATCGCCCCACTAAAAAAAATATTCTTGTGATAGGTCCTGTTCCTGGTCAGAAATATAGTGAAATTACCTTTCCAATTCTTTCTCCGGACCCCGCCACTAAGAAAGATGTTCACTTTTTAAAATATCCCATATATGTAGGCGGAAACGAACTACAGAAAAGAAAGGAAAGGACTGGACTATGAGACTGGTAAAGAATTGATCTTTGAAGATCAAATGAAGGAGAAGAATTTCTCTGTTTACGGGACTGTCTTGATCAAATAGGAGCTTTGGACTTGATCAAATAGGAGCTTTGGAGCGAGTTCTAACGGTACAAATAGCTGCTTTTACGCTCGTTCTATAGGTTCTTTTCCTTCTAACGTAATGCTAGAAATAGCTTTAGCTCTTTCTAACGGGATAAAGAGAAGCGAAGGGGCAAATAGCAGCTTTTCCGGTCCTTCTATAGCAGCTTCAGAAACTTGATTTCTTCGGTTCTAAATTTTATGAATGTTAAGGTTATCTTAAAATTCTAGAAAATTTGAAGCTTTTTAGTGGTTTTTTTTCTCACTTTTTATAAGAAAATCGACATGTTTTTTGTTCTTTTGGAGATAATGAAACATCAAATATACCAACTATTGCTGTCAAATTATGTTCTGTTACTTGTGAATTTTATTTTGTGTTGTTAAGGATAATCATTTTATTAAGAAATCCCATCTTAACAGATGTAGATTACATCAGGAATTCTTTGGAAAATACACATTGAAGCAAGCATTTGTGAGGATAAGTCTATATATTCAAGTAGTAACTCATGACACTGAACTTAGATTCCCATTTTAAAAAATGATATTTCTGACTTAAAACGCATTTTCCATCAAATTAGAAAGTAAAACAATAGGATGATGTGCCAATGAAAGTATTGACGGAATTAAATTCTTTAACCAATATTTATTAGAACTATGTTACACGGACACTTCCCTTTAGTAGCGTTTCTTGTTTCGTGTCTGTGTCCGCTTGAAGGCTATTTTGTGAAGGTTGTGTTTTAGAAGTAACATTTCCCGTGTATGTTTCCATATCCGTGTCCGTGCAACATAGTATTTTTACAAGGACTGCATGCAACTTGTGTCATAAATAAAGTAAATTTCTTAAAAATTAATTTTGAACTGTTATAATCCAACATAATTGCTAACTGTTTCTATAGACTGAGATAGAAGTTTTAACAAGTTGATGTCTAAAACTGGCAAAATTTTGGAACATCTGAATGCTTTATTTATTTGAAGTAACCAATACTTTTTATTGGTTGATAGCATTCGATGTCTAGTTAGGTACAGAGATCTCAAGCTTAATTTTTAGACTAACCATACAAATAAACCCTTGAACTTTTAGGATTTTGATGATTGAACCCTCATCATTTGTTATACCAAATTATGCTCTAAAATTTTAATTTTCGCACATCGATCGAACCCCTAACTAACGGCTTCTTTAGCTAAACTGTTAGTTAGGGGCTCACTGTGTGTTAAATTAAATATCAGAGGCTTTATTCTTTAGAAACTTAAAGATAATAATAATAATAACCTAAGAGACATAAGATGCTAAGACACACCACTAAGCATTTTAATATCCTACAAGAGATTATTCAAGCAATAAATTGGTATAAGATTTTGTTGAAACTGCCTTTGAGTGAGATATTTATGCTAACAAATTGCATAATTATTCAAGGAGTCCTATCATGTTTGTTTGGCATCTTAGCTCACATCTCTCAAAAATTTCATCAATGGTAAAAGTGCTAACCCAATTAAGATATTAAAACACGAGATAGAAGAATTACCCTCAAACCATCAAAGTGGATAGCAGTAATGAGCTTGTATTCAGAGGCTTTAGATAGATGCTTACCATAGGTAGCTTAGTCGAACAAGACCATGTTGTTGACCTTCTGCATTTTCTTTCCTTTGCTCCACTTCTTCTTATTCTGCTTACCTTGTCCAGATTTCGCCGGCTTCGATGACCAAGGCGGCTGCAGAGCCTTATCTTTCTTTGGCACCTACAAAACAACTTTAACATCCAATTATTAAAATCAAATAGTATGTAGAAATTGACAATGAGGAAACACAGATCAACAAAATACCATTGATCAGATGCAAAGAGATTTGAACAACAAGAAGAGAAGGAGGTCGATGTCTGGATTGGATTCATAATCACGAATAAGGATGTGATGCTAGCCCAATTAAGTGTAGCTAAAGGGAAAAAAAATTACACCCAAATCTAAGAGAGAGAAAAAACAAAAAAAGTGGATTGCAGTATCAGAATCCAAATAAGATGAAGGGTTGTCATTTATTGAAGAATCGAGTAGGTAATTAGAAGAATCGGAGAGCTTACCTTAAATTGCAATAGCATCCTTCCAAATTGAAACAGAATCAAGCATTAATGGTTGCTGTAATGAAAAAGAAAACACTGCAAACAAAACCCACTATTTATCTCTTACAAAATAATGCACAAATGAAGGTGGATGGGTTAGAGACGACCATTCATCACTACCAGGCCATATTGATAATCTTTTTTCAAACCTAAATCAGAGAATTTTTTTATTGTAAAGTTGAATTAATTAAAATAGAGAGACGCGATGAAGATCTTACATACCGCAGAGAAATAAAAGAGAGAGACGCGATGAAAAATTTATCCTAAAGCTCTGCCAGCTTCTTGTAGACTGAACTCTCTTCTCTTTCTTTAGGTTCCGGCACAGAGTGATAAGATGGAGAGCTTTCTAGGTAGACTATCGTTGAGAGGGAGGGGGAGAACTACGATCGAAAGTTCCCAATTTGTCTGTCTTAGTTGTAGTTAGGTTTTCATGTTTGGGGGTAATTTGGGTTGAGGCCAATTGTTTTAGGGTTAATTTGTTTTATTCCAAATATTTGGGGGGAATTGTTTTAGTATTGGAGGGAATCTTCCCGCATTTATTTTCGATTTTTTGTGTGGACTTTCAATAAATTGCCACTAATGTGTATATAGTTTAGTGGGGAACATTAAAATCCCCACAATATATACCATGTTTTGTGACGAAATTGGAACTCCCCACAATATATTCTATTAACTATGGCGAAATCATAAATTCACCACAAATGTTTATGTTTTATGGCGAAATCACAAAGTCCCATAAATGTATTGTAATTAGTGGCGATTTAATTTTCCCCACTATTTTTTCCCCACAAAAAGTTCGATTTCTTGTAGTGTCAGTGACCAACACAAAAACTCAGTGATAAAAAACCATACAGTGAAGGGATAGAAGCACATATGAGTAATTAAAGTAATGAAAACTATTTAAAATATTTAAAATTCAGATCATCAGCAGCACTCAGTGACAACTAAGTAACTCCAGTTACATCCTCTCGTACCAAGAACAAGAACAAAACGAAGACAACAAAGATTTAAAGTTGAAAACTGATAACTTGAGTTAGAATCAAGTACCTTGATGATTTGAAGACAACAGATCTTAGATTAGATCCAGCAGTATGAAATCATATGATCTTCTTCACCTCACATAGGACGAAATCAGATGATGGCCTTTGTTGCCAGAGAGAGAGAGAACAAAAGGTAACTTGGGGTGGAACTGGGAAGAATTTTATTTAGGGTTCAACAGCGGCGTTCTTGAGAAAGAGAGAAGAGAAGTTAAGTAGGGTTAGATAGTGTTTCAGCTTTTCTTTTGGGTTAATACACATATTTGCCCATGTGTTTTCGCGGAAAAATAGATTTACCCTTAAATCAAATAAACCCACAAAACTATCCCTGAATTTTCCATAAACCTGCAATTATACCCTAATTTGACGGAGCTGCTAAACGGCGATGACATCAAACCTTCTTGTCTCCAAAAAAATTGGATGACGACAATCAAAATTCATTTGGTTTCTTATTGTTTTCTATTGCTATTGCTTTTGGATTAATTAGGAGGTTTAGACGCCATTTTATTAGGTTGATTGAGCTTTTATGAAAATGAATTTTGACCAATCTGTTCTTCTAACTTGCTTTTAATCGAATTGAATGTGCATATTTTTTTCTGTTTGTGATTGGTTGTTCTTTTCTGAAGTTTTTCTGGAGATAACAATAGAAAACAATAAGAAACCAAATGAATTTTGATTGTCGTCATCCAATTTTTTGGAGATAAGAAGGTTTGATGTCATCGCTGTTTAGCAGCTCCGTCAGATTAGGGTATAATTGCAGGTTTATGAAAAATTCAGGGATAGTTTTGTGGGTTTATTTGATTTAAGGGCAAATCTGTTTTTCCGAGAAAACACAAGGGCAAATATGTGTATTAACCATTTTCTTTTTATTCTTTATTCTTTTTTCTTGAGTAATTGAATCAATTGAAAAAACAAATTCAAAATTTACTCTTTTGGTAAGTATGAAAATAATATTTATAATATTGTGTTTGTAAGGGTAAAAATGAGATTAAGAGCGTAAATTTACAATAACAATAAATATTTTATATTTTTATTTTGACACTTTTAAAAGTGCAACTACAAAAGATTGGTATAATGGTTTATCTTAATGTTCGCTTGCTAGTTAAATTTGTTCGACTTAATTACATTCATGACTCTAAATTTTACGTTTATACCTGCAAAAAAATAATTCGTACAAACAACGAAAAAATATCGATTTTCGTAAAACGTCGGTCAATTCATAAATTTAATTATATTAATGACTTCTAAATTAAACTACAATGCACAAAATAAATAATTTATATAAATATTAATTTTTTTAATTGAAGATGAGGAGGGGGAACCGAGAGGTAGGACATCCCAACGAGGTTTGCACCCCTATGGACCCAACACTCCGACCCAAATATTATTAAAAATAAAGGAAAAGTTAATACAAGCATAAGCATAGAAGATTAAGTGAACCGAAAGGAAGCTCAGTTCCAAAAGTTATCCCCAATAAGACCTTGGCAGAAGTCGGGAGAGGAATCTAGCCATTGCACTAACGTGCTTAACTGTTGATAGCAGGCCAACTTGTCCACCACTTGATTTCCCTCACAGTAAATGTGCGATAGCAAGCCAATCCGACCAATCAGCTCGTAATTGCCAAGGGGCCCTCCTCATCTAGGAATGGAACACAACCACAACATAAGAAGAATCACATTCGAGCCACAAGTCGTGCCAGCCCCGGGTATAAGCATGCTGAACCACTGAAATAGCTGCCTAAAGTTCAGTCATGTACGCGAGGGGGGTAAACGAAAGGCATCGTAAAGGCTCCTATTATATTTCCATGATTGTTTCAAAATATCCCACCGCAGCCAGCAGATGAAGAAGTTACGAAGGTGTCCGAATTTACCTTCGTCTAACAGAGAGGAGGCGGCTGCCAACTGACATGAATAATACGCGACATTCTAAGGAGCCGTGGGGATAAACATCATCACTAGAAAGGCATATGAGGCATTGAATCTTGATCTTGATATTCACTTCCACTTTATCACCATTGGTGGAAATTTCTGATCATATTGTACTTTTGCTGGCCAGTGCTCATTTGCAAGTATCTCTTAGGGATGGCCCAATAAAATGAAATTCGAAAACTGAATTTTTAGTAATTAATTCGATGGTTCAATACAATGTCATCATAGAGCGTCTTCTCTTGTCTTCTCTTGTCCGAATCTGCTAAGGCTCTGTTTATTGATAATTTGGCCTGACAAATTCCAACTAGAGAAGATATGGCATTGCACAAGGTAACCAAGTGGTGGCTCACGAAACTTATTTTTCTTAGTTAAAAATGAAGCCAACAAAGGATCGTAGGGAAGAGGAGCGCGAAAGAGCCAAACCAGTGGGTGATTTGGAGATAGTATGCTTGGCCGAAGGAAAGTCTGTGCAAATTGTCCCATGGTGGACTGAATTTACACATTCAGGTTTGAAGTGATGAGGAAAAGCAACAGGAGGTTTAATTTCTCGGAAATACGATTAATTCATACTATACAAGTGCTTGAATTGACATTTAACATGTATACACAATTACAAGTGCTTGAGTTGCGTGTTATAACCTTTACTTATTTGTACTCAATTGACATTTGTGATTTTTTTATTTGTACTCAACTTATATTTAAACATGTATACACAATTACAAGTGCTTGAATATATTAATGCTGTAATGAGAGTTCATCAAATGATCCATCCCTCCATTCCATAACATCTTATACACGGAGGATGTAACAAAGTTATGAAACATGCACATTCTCAATCATATTATGAATAGACATTCACAATTGTTGAGACTATGAAAGCACATCACATTCTCTTCCTGGGTGAGTCCTCTAGATGGTGTAAACATTTTTAATATAATTCTAAGATAAATTGCACCCATTATGCTTGAACTATAGCGTTACTAAAAGAGTAGCCTGTAATCTTTTATTTCTTGACATATAAATCCCCGAACATTGCATTATTGTAACACTGGAGGCCAATTCCATGTGGTTGCTTGCTGCTAGAAGAGCTGTAGGTCTCTGCTCAGCCTCAAACTTGTTTTGCTCCAATGCCCTAAGGTAACTAAGGTTCTCCCTCAAAATCCAGGTTGAAGCACTCCCATGCCTTCAAATTCCAGGTCAATCATGTGGTACACTAGTTTTGGAATGGTATTACAGTCGCCAGTCATATCATTTTTATTACTGGTATAATATTTATTTATTATTTATCAAATCAAAAGAACAAGGATACCACGTATCCCACAATTCAGGAATATACGAGTTCTCGGAATAGAAGTATGGTATACCAGTTATGTCATTTTCAGAACTATTTGTGTCTAAAACAATCATCCAGGTACCTCACCTGAAGAAGAAGAACATCCACTAGATTCAAAAAGAAACCCTAAGGGCAGAACTCATGAAACCCAAAGGGCATAACAAACCCAATGAGCATCATGCTTGCCCCACTGGTTGTACCAAGTATTCTCAAGTATTCTCACGTGAGTCTTCATCATGCCATTCCATTTGCAGAAAATAATGGTTAACCAGTGCAATAACGAAGTAGATAAATAACACAGAAAATAATGCTTAATCAGTGCATCAATAAAGAACCTCTCACTCTATTCTAAACAAAATTAACCAGTTGCATTTAAGAATATAGAATATGAAATTGTTTTATTTTTTAATTAAGCTGAACCACTTCCAGTAACATTGATAAATATACATAGGTAATAGTTGCACACAAATTCAACATATAGGACAACTAATATACAAGTTAAGCTAACATGGTTCTCAATCGTCAAATGACCATACAACTTGTCAGTAAAACAATAATAAAAGGTTCTGCAACAACAAATTCTTCTAAGCCGAAGAGAATCCATCCAACTAAAAGAAAAGGAAACATTCAAGTATGCAAAGTCATGTGGCTTATACACATCCATTTTGTTCTTTTCTCCTTTTATTGTTTAGATGCATTAATATGCTAATGCAACTTTAGTGTTGATTTCCGTTCTTTTATGGTCATCTTCAATCTCAACTACCTCCATTGGCAGGATTAGATTCGAAGAATATCCATCATTTATCTGATTTTCAAGTCCGATTACACCCTGAATCTTCTCAGCAACGTGAACCAAAGCATCAAGTTTAGTTCATCATACTTGACAAAAATTATAAAGAATTGAATATCGAGAAGGCATATATAGTTAATAGTTATATATGCCTCTTTGCATATGAAGAAAAATAAAAAAGAGACAACTAGATAAAGCAATAAAGAGATCAAAACAAATGACAGCGTAAGCCCTCCCAGTAGCTCCATTGCAAAACGAACCAAATGGGAGAGGAATTAGCAATTTCTACATTTAAATTAAATATATTTAATTAAACTAAATAGTAAATAATAACAAACTATTATCTCAATGGTAATTTTGATATTGAATTCAATAATTTAATCATTGGTATTTTTATATTTAAAACTTATATTTTAAATTTCCATTTGCATACATCAACACATAAACAAATAAAATTCTCATTTGTCAACGGTCAAATGCTAAATTGACACATGAATTTCAAATTCAAAGTCCATTTACAACACTATAAATTCAAAACATACTGAAGACCCAATAAAATTTTTATACATTAAGTTATTAATATCTTTATAAAATCATAAATTCTAATACTTCTTTTCCGTGGAAATTTAGTGAAACTATAACCAATATTGTCTCAATTTATATATATTTGTTATCCATGTAAGAATGTCTGAATTGGTAGTATTTTCCATTCTTGAATCATTGGAAACAAAAATTGGTATAAAAGAATTCTTGTACCTTAGAGAATTGAAACTCAAGTAGGGTATCAACGCTTTTCTGAAGAACTCTGCAAATGCGATAAACATAGCCGAGATCATCCTTGAAGATAAGAGAATGATCACATTCCTTTCCATGTTCTTCCACACATTCACGTGTTGCAGCAGAAGAGTCCTAGCAAAAGCAATATACAGCTAAGGCAACAATAAGAACGATTTGGGCTTATGGGGGTGCCAACCTCGATGGGATGTGCATTAATCCCAGTCGCGTCCAGACTTTTCAATAAAAAAAAACAATATAAACGATCATTTTAAGCAAAGAGAATTGTAACACTAATGCAACTATCATCTAATATACAGGGCGTCACACTGGTACTCCCAATAATTGTTCCAATCATTCATTTCTGCTTATATATGCGTAAATGATTCTTATTAGAATACATTAACCAAAAATGAATCTAAAAAACAAAAGATCCCTGAAATGATTTTCTTTTAATTAGTGTCCCAAATTGATAAGAAAACAAATAGCATTTGATGCAAGAATTTTATCGTATAACTTAACAACACAATGAACCAATCAATAAAAACACAAAAAGTTCATTGTTTTTTTAAATAATCCATATTTGAACAATAAATTATATTTTAAACCCCAACTTACTTGTGGTTTTCGCCGGCGACATTCTGCAATCTGTGCTAGAATTTTTTTCCTAAGTGCACGGGAGATCTGCTTGTGCACACGCATCTTATCATGAATTTTCTTCTTGTGTCTTTACCATTATTATTTCCTGCACAAAATTAAATAACTTAAAATCATCGTTTTCATCTGTTTCCATTTAAATAAAAAAACACAAAGACAATACTTCGTTGTCTATATCTCTTACAGGAAACAAAAGCAACTGTAGTGGGGAAGAAGGTCGAGAGTGGCTGGGCCAAGAACGAAAGAGGCGTGAATAGTGACCAAGTGCCCCAAACCAATCCCAGCACGCTTCCTCGTGTTCATTTGTTGGAGCATTGTTTCAACGAGGAGGGAGAGGTCGAAAGTGAGCCCCTTTTCACATTAATAAAGAGCGAGGAGCTCAAGCTTGTTGACTTTGGTGGCCTCAGCTTTTCCCGAGAAATAATAGTAGATGAACCGGTGGAGGAGTTGGAGGATTGGTCGCGGATGCTACCCGGATGGAGGTTGGAGATGTGGTAGTCGTCCCGTCCCGTAATGGATTGCCAAAATTCACGGGGAATGACTCCGGGGGGCCATTCGGTGAGGCCAAGTTTTTCACCTTGGTTGGTGAAGGTGGAACGGATCCAAGCGGTGGTGATATAGTAGGGTTGGTTTTGGAGGCGGAAGGACAAGACGCAACTCCTATGGGGACTAATGGATGTTAGAGTGGTGAAAAACTCGAGCACCAAAGAGGGGTACACGCGGTGGCGTGCACAGAAGAGGTCATGGCATCCGAGGGGACGGAGACGGTCCTCGAAGGCGTGGCGGAGGTTGTGGTGGTCAAGGGCGTGGAGATCAATGAAGGGTAGGGGCATGATCTTAGAACCGGAGATGTTGTGGTAGGCAATGTCCTCGCCCTCGATGTAGATGTGGAAAGGGGCGCGGTGGTGTAGGTTGAGGGGTGGTACTTCATTTTGTTCGGGTGGGGGTGGTGATTGTGTTTGGTTGGAACGGGAAGAGCAGGCACGAGTGGACCGCGGGGGGCGGATATCGGCAGTTCATTTGCTTCGGGTCATCTTGAGAGGGAGGGAGGTTGTGTGGGAAAGAAATTAGGAAGTTGGAGTGAATGTGAGGGAGAATGGGGAAAGAAATAGGGGAGTTTAAATAGGGAGGGGGCTGGGAATCCAAGGATTTTTCGGATTGGCAGGGGGATACGCGCGGCGTGAAGGGGCCACGCCACGCCTAACCCACCCTCTGGACCAAGTTTTGTTCCAATGAGACAAGGTACGGGGGCGTGCCTGGGAGTACACTCGACATACTTGGGTCTTTGACCAAAAAGTGGTCCAAATAAGGGTGGTACGCGGGGCGTGCGTCGGAGTATGCCCCGCATGGAAGACGATATTTGAACAGGTTTTTTTTTTCGTATTTGGGTGTTATTTATAATGTTTTTGTGGTTTTAATGGCTTTTTAATTTTTAGTGGTTTTTAATAAGTAATTAAGGTGGGAGTTAAATGAAAATCGGGTGGGGGCATCAATACGTTATTGTTATTGTCGTACGACAAATTAGGGTGTTGGTATCGAGGTCTCCACCCGTTATCATTATTATTGTGGTGGTTTGAATAGGAGTTTGAGTTAGAGTTATACCTTTCATTACCTCCTATGTAACTTACATTTTCGGTGTCACCTACAAACGGGGTGCCGGTGTGGCAATTTTGCCAGTCATGATCACCACCACAATGGTTGCACTGTGCATCTTTGAGGCTCAACTGTGCTATTAAAGCGTCTAGTTTTTTATTCATTTCAACCATAGAACTTTTTGGAGCTTCTTTCTCCGTGGCGAACGCTTGATGTCTCGGGGGTCCGGCAAGCCGATCTTCTTACCACTGAACGCTTTTTCTTGCGAGCTCGTTGATGAGCTCATATGCTTCGTTGGCCGATTTCTTAAACAGGTCCCCACCTGCTGCGGAATCCACGGTAGCACGATTAGTAGGTGTTAAACCATGATAAAAAGTACTTACAAGATCATGCTTGGGGATGTCGTGGTGTGGGAACTTCGAAGCAATTTTCGGAACCTCGCCCAATCCGCGTGAAGGGCTTCGTACTCAAGTTGCCGAAAGGAAGTGATATCATTGCCCAAGTTCGCCATCTTGGAAGGTGGAAAGTAATATGAGAGGAACTCCTTTTTGAGCTCGTCCCATGACGTGATAGTTCTGGCTTCCAACGAGTGCAACCATTCCAACCCTTGGCGTGTCAAAGAAAAGGGAAAAAGTTTTAGACGTACGGCCTCAACCGGGACACCATTTTGCCGAGAAGTATCGGCACACATAAGAAATTTATCGAGATGTTCGTTAGGGTTCTCATGAAGTTCTCCTCCGAATTGACCGAGTTGTTGGATCAATTTGATCATGCTAGTCTTTATTTCATATGTGTTGGCCGGAATGGCGGGGGCGACGATTTCGTTTCGATTTTGTGGTCGATGCGGAGCTAGGATCTCCATCATTATACGGGTGTCGTTTCCTCCTCCATTTTGGATGTTGTTCACGGGTTGGATGGGTGGTCTTTGGTTTGCCTCGGGTTGGTTGGCTTCATTGTTGAAGTTGGCCATATTTTCTCTTCGAATCCAACAAAGAGTACGTTCAATTTCAAGATCAATAGGAACGAGAGTATCACTCCGAGATCGGGTGTGCATGAACTATTAAAGAAAATAAAGAAAAAAATATAAACAAGAAAGAATGCCTAGACTAACAATAAAATGTTTTTGTTTAATATTGCACGAAAGTATAAATCCCCGGCAACGACGCCAAAAACTTGATGAGTATCTAGTAGTGGGGGTGATAATATGTGTTATATGTGGGTGAAATAAGTAAGATGTTGCGTGTGTGCTTCAACTCTACTATACGCTACTACGTAGGGGCAAGTGCACCCCATCGTATCAAGTAATAATCCGGTTAAGACCGCGTATCGAATCCACAGGATTTATAACCACAAGTATTAAACTACTCGGTTCTATTCGTTATCTAGGCGGTGAATACTTTAGGTTGGTTTGGGTGACGACTACAAATTACTCCTAAACTACGGTGAGACAGATTTATATAATTCAAACTCTAAAGAAGTGATACGGGTGACGATAAGTTATACTATATAAGAAACAATAATCCCGAACATGTACGAATGATAATTTACTCTTGCAAAGACGACTACGTGAAGACAAGTAATCATGTAATTTGTATACTTGAAAGAATCATGTAATTTGTATATATTGACACTTATATGGATGAGAAGTTCTAATATGGTGAACAAATTACTCAAGGCCTTTTATATGTTATTTCATCTATAGGAATCATGGGGTTATTTCATCTTTAGGAATCATGAAACTACATATATTTTGGACTTAGGTAAGGTACAATCTTTGATCTCCCTACATGGTTCACACCGAGTCATTATCACATTTTAGATCCTTGAATCTTGTATTCATCAAAACTAAAATACAAAAGGACTATTTTTAGAGGTGTAATTCTGAGTTTCATGTAGGTAAATATATTTTTATTTTACCAACCCTTCTGGATAGGTTTGATGTGAAAGAAGTTGAAGTGGATAACAAGTATGTCAAGTGGAGTGGACAAAACATTGTCCAAACTCAGATCCAGGGTTATCATGCCTCTCACTACCGAAATTCAAGTTTATTATTTGCATCTATCAACAAGGGAGTTTGGATATTCATATCATTCTTTGAGGTATGGATTACCATACTATTAAGGTTCCAAACACTACATGTCTTGTAAAATGTAGTGCAGTATTGGAGGATATAAACTCCAAGTTTAAAATGTACTTACTGATTGCTGATTGTTATGCAAACTCCATTTTTGTGTTCATTTCCATTTTTAAGGATTGAAATATTAGTTTGATGATTTTTTTATGCGTATTTATCAGGTTACCAGAATATTGGATCATCAAGATGTAGCAATTCCAAGTAGTCGCCTCTAGAAAAATATTCATTATCTAGAGGCATTTCTACCAGGTAATTTTCGGGTTCTCCTCACAGATGAAACGGATTGCTCCCTATTGGCAAAAAATAGATACGAAAGAACAGCCATGCATCAGATAAGCTAGAAGCATGTTAAAAGTCTTATTAATTTGAATAGAATTCTTAATAAAATACCATCCTTTTTTGAGAAAACTAATCAGAAAACAAATAACATCTCACAAAGGCATTTGATCATAATATATGAACCCCACAATGAACCCAATGAATAAAAACAAGACAAAAACTTTATCATTTTTAAATTATTCAAATTTAACAAGCAGAAGGAACATGTTAACATAAACAAGAAATTAGTAATTATAAACCTCATCTTACTTGGGTCCTGCAACGTTCTGCAATCGTTTTTTTTATTCTAATTTAAGTTGTCCAATAAGTTCTTACTCTTCAACTGTACTCAATTGGTTCTCATTCACTTCAATTTCAAAATTACAGCTTGCAGTCAAACTTTTTAGATTTTAAACTTCTTTTCTTTCACTTCAAAGTCCTTACAGTGTACTTGAATTGACTCATGCACCGACTCCAATTGTTTATTCAATATACAGAAAGGTTCTTGCAACACTCCTCAAACTTCACTTTTAAAAAACCCAAGTTCTCTTCATTTTATTTGAATTCTTCATTTTGGTGTTGTATTGACTTCTCAATTGTACTCCAATTGCATTTTTTTCATAGCAAGCTCTTTACTGAACTCTTCATGCTCCTTTTGGACTGAGTCTAGTTCTTTCCTTTTCAAATTAAGCATTCCATCAATATCTTTTAGAGCCTCATTCAATTGTGTTTCCTTCGAAGTAAGCTCTAAAGAGAATTTTTGTATCCACTTTCCAAGCAACATAATGTTTTTATTTTCTGATTGAAGACCATTAAGCCTTGATTCTACCTCGTTAGACTTAAGTTCAACGTTTTTATCGGGCTGTTCCAGCACTCAAGTGGTTTCTGCTATATATCTTTTTGGCTTTGAAGTCAAGTTCTTGTCCATTGCTAACTCAAGTTGATCTTCTTCATCTTTCTCCATTAGATAAAAAACCTATGAAACAAAAAGTAACAAGTACCACTCAATAAACCTATAACAATGCATTAAATGAAAATAGAGGTGAAAATGACAGATTCTATATTTAGTCCACTAACCAAGAAATTAATACTCCCAATGGAATATCAAGGATATATCATGAGTTTGAGGAAACCTAATATATATAATATATAAAAAAAGATAATAAATAAAGAGAAGTGCATTAACGGTGTAAAACATTTATACATCCGAATTCATCCCTCAGAATTCAGATCCCTAACCTTTATACATTGTAAACATCAATTTTAAACGAACTCTAATACAAACACAAATAATGTGTAGAAAATGAAAAAGAATTTCTTAAAGAGAAAAAACAAATACCAAGTGAAAAATGGCATTGGGAATGAAGTGATGAGAAAGAAAGAGAAAGAGAGAGATAAATGGAAGAGAGAATACGAATGGAAATGAGAGAGAGGGTTGGAATGTAAATAATACATTATTTATTTAAAGGCTAATTGGTCAAATAAACTTTTAAAATTGCTCAAATAAATAGTCAAATTCGAATTGACTGGCTAGTGCCTGTTTAAAAATTGTGGAAAATTTACATTCATATTCAATTTTTATAAAATATGTACAACTATATTATAAAATAATTTGAATTTTGTCAAATTAAAAAACCATCATTTTCTTTAACTAATCCACGTATCAATCCTTAAAAAAGGAATTTTGAAATTCATAACTACACAGTTAGTGTGTGACATTTCTCAAATATGTTTTAATATTTTTGATATATTATTAACTAAATTATCCATATCGATTAAAGTAAACATATTATTTATATTCATGAGTTTTATGTAAAAGACCATAAAATTATTAAGTTGTCCAGTCATCCATATTTAGAATATATTTTTAGGACAAAACATAATCTAGTTACAACTGAGGTAACTTTGATATAATTTACTCACCCTTGTTGTATTATGATTTTCTATGGAAGTTTGTATTACTAGACATTCTCAAAGTTTCATTATTCATTTAATGTGCTATTATTTAATAATTCGTTAACAGCTACCTAAGTTGCAAAGGATCAAAATAGAATTTACTAAACAAAATATAATTTGAACCACCAATTATACTAATTATATGCTCTCCACAACATATTTTCGCTCTTCTAATTATTTCTTACACAACTCCGTTAATCTCTAGGAAAAAAAATAGAACTGAAAAAAAGAGAGCAGAAAATTACTTTTCAATTTTACCATAAGCAATTAGCAACTTCTTATTCCAAAGTCATTAAAATTAATTCAACAACTCTAACTATTTAAATTAAAAAGTGAGGAGAGTTGCATATTGTTTTGTTCCAATTAAAGTTTAAGTTTACCTGACTAATGGTCCATAAACCCCAAACTGGTAAGT
Organism: Euphorbia lathyris; assembly: GCF_963576675.1. Taxonomy (NCBI): domain Eukaryota; kingdom Viridiplantae; phylum Streptophyta; class Magnoliopsida; order Malpighiales; family Euphorbiaceae; genus Euphorbia; species Euphorbia lathyris. The sequence goes on from NC_088912.1 coordinate 13,937,186, forward strand.
CTTAAATAGGCTTTTCCATGTTTGAGTTGTTAAGAATAGTGCAGAGGGTATGTTAGTTGCAAAAGTTAACACAAGCTCCATAAATATCTATTTCAGAATTCCTTTCCTTTAGGTTCAACTTAGCAGTTGAGATACAACAATACAAAATTGTTGTAATTTCCTTGAAAGAGTTACCTTTAATTAAAACAAACTTAGTCTCTGGATGATCTGCTATTTCCTGTAAACTAGAAGGAAAGAAATGAATGATGTCAAACCAAATGCAGTCAAGTCAGTCATAAATGAAATGACAAGCAAATAAAAGAAGATAACCTGAAGCCAACCACGTCTCACAACAAAAGAAGATAACCCAATTATCAAATAATTAAAATATCACTATCAGACGGACGACTTCCAACAACAAAACTAATGAGTAACCAATTTAAACACCGTCATCACCCATTTAAAATATCACTATTACTTAATTGCATAGCATGAATGAGTAGTATGAATTAAAGATGACCATAAGAAATGAAGTTGATTCCTGACAAGTTTAACAACCATAATCTAGTAAAGAGGATAAGGCCAACACTAATTGAACTAATCATAACAAACTGAAGGATGTTGTATATAATGGGTTTCGTCAAATTTAAACAGTTCAAGCAAACAAAAAAATCAGCAAAACCAAAATATCAATATGAAACAAGGACCACAGTTTTAGCACACACCATAGATGAACTTTTGAAAGTAAATAAAATTTGATAAAGGCATTTGATCATACAACTTATTTACACAATGAATCAATCAATAAAACAAACTGTTCCGAAACATACAACTTTTTGAATAATGCAAATTTATATGTAAGAGATACATGTTAACATAAACAAGAAATTATTAATTCAAAACCTCAATTTACTTGCTGCCTCTTGTCATTTTGGCTGTCAGAAGATATTATTTTCGCGGGCCACATTCTGCAATGCTGCTAGAATATATTTTTCCTTTCTTGTTGAAGCACTCATATCTTGGCACCCGTTTTCTTCATGTTTCTTTAATGTCATTTTTACTGCACAACTAAGTTAAAATGATGTGTTTGTTATATGGATTTCGATTTTTCACTGTCATTCTAGATATGTTCAAATTTCATTTGATTTCTTTAACATTTCAATGTAGATCTATTTGGATTTGGCCATTGGTTTTTATTTAAAAAGAAAGAACTTAATAACCATGTCCTTCCATATCTCTGTGTCTCTCTTGAAGTCAGTATAGAAATTTAAACAATCTTGTTTACAACCTAAATGATCTAGTTAGACACCCATTCTACAATATTGGGACTAATTTGCCCTAAATATGGAAACTTCATAAGGGAAAAGAACAAATTCCACAAAACATTATATGTATAAACTTAATGATGCAGCTCAAACGTTCAAATTGCGAAACAATACATATATAGTAAAATTAGGAGCTTTGGGTAGATTAGAAAAGCAAACAAAATCAGTGCAACAAATATGTAGACAGAGTTTTGAATGGCATCAAAAGAATATATATACAAGTAATGAGAGAGAGTATGCATACATTTCCTGTAAAAACACATGCACAACAACGACTCAGATAGAGAATTCGTTCATTTTTTTTAAGTAAATACAATTAAAGATCAGTGTAATTGACTGAGGTAGAGAATAAAAGAGAGGAAGACAATGTTAGTGGATAGCTGATGTAGATATATGACATTTGGAGGCTAGGGTTTCTATTCATGAATCATGTTTTTGTATATGAAATTTGGGAGAGTACTTTTGCAATTAAATTTTATCTGTTAGGGTTTCTATAAATCATTTTGTTTATATATTTTGAAATTTAGGAATAAGATTTTTATATATTCACTCCATTAACACTTATGTTTTTTTGTAATTTTTTGAGATAATGATGAAATTTGACCTAACAGTTTTTTAAAAGTGCATATATATTCTTACTGTATGAAATAATTCAACTTTAATCCTAAAATTTCTAAACAATATCAATTTTAGACTTTATTGAGAATTTGAAAATGGTGGTTTGACTATTATATTGATAAAAAAAAAATCATGTGCAGATCTATCATTTAAGAAAGAAAGAATTAAAAAAAATCTATTAAAATTGGGAAATCATCTACAAATCAGAAATAAAAAGAAGAAGAAGTTCAATCCTAATTCAATACTCTTTCCTTGTCATAAGCTGGCTTTGAATCCAACCTATCAATCTGCAACAAAAAAAAAAAAAACCTTGACAACTGTTGATTTTATGCATTGAAAACGTTGAATATTTATAAACATCAAGCTCCATTCAAACAAACATGCATATACAAGATTTAATTTGGTGGCAAAAAATAGCAAAATAATAAAAATATCATCTGCAGATCTATCATTTAAGAAGGGGAGAATTTAAAAAAAAAATCTATTAAAATTGGGTTACCATCGGAAAATCTGAATATTTATGCACTGAAAACCTTGAATGGTTATAAACATGAGACTGCATTCAAACAAACTAAAAACAAGAAAGACTACTCTTGTCCCTAAGATTAAGAAAAAATCTACTCCAACTAGGACATAATTTGCAAATCAGAAACAGAAAAAAAAGTAAGATGTACAATCCTAATGTATCCGTTTACAAAAAGCATTCTGTAAACCAAACCTATCAAAGTGCAATCAAACCAATTAGACCTTACACATCTATTCAAATGCATCATGAAATCAGGAAGAAGAAAATAACCTTAATAACTGTTGACTTTGTTCACTTAATGCCTTGAACATTTATAAACATCAGAGTGCGCTCAAACAAACTACAACTCACAAATTAATTGAAAATAAACATCAGATTTGTAATTGTTTGTATTGGGTCCATATTTGATTGTTAAAAATGGTGTTCCTCAGATCTGTTGCAAGTTTGGCGAAATAAAAGACTACTCTAGTGGCTAAGATTGCAAAAAGTTGTCGGCGATCAACCATAATAATAGGAGGAAACACCTCTTCCTTTATGTTTGTCACCGCCGACAATATCTGCAATCTTGGCCAAAGTAGCCATAGACATCATTCTCCCTTTCTCTCTCAACTCATCAACCCCATTATATAGAGAGATCCGCCAGAAAAGGAGGAATGGAGGCCGACGGCAGCCTCATGGCTGGGGACTAGAAGATTCGGCTATGATGTTTTTCTCTTTAGTTTAGGCTTGTGTGTGGAAGAGATGGAAGAAGAGAAGGGAGGTGGCTAATTTGTGTTAGGGTTAGGTTTTGGTATATGATGAATATATAGTAGTAGTTAATGATAGAGTTAATGTGGACCACAAGATCAAAACAAATCAATGGTGTAAATTCATCCTTCAAATTAAATAAGAAAAGATTTGGTATTGGTCTTGTATTTGAGTATTTTTATTTAATATTTATTAATAAATTATTTTTAAATATTTATTTTGAAAATTCAAATTATTATTTATCTTTTGTATAATATGGGTCTTTCAATAGTCCAGTTGAGCTTTAGCATAGTTGTTTATAATGACCATTATTAATACGACATCATTATAATGAGTTCTTTAACAAGTGTCAATGACCTTTGTCGCCGATGATTTACTACTAACCATTAAATTCAATTCAAATTAGTTAAACATATTAATAAATTGATTATTCTATTTAATATTTATTTGGTATTTATTAATAATTTTTTTTAGCTTTTTTTAATATTTATTTTTGAAATTTAATATTAAAAATTTAAATCAATGTATAAGTTTTAAAATTTTAGTGATTTTAATTTTATAAACAATATTTGATGAAGCAAATGAAGATCCCTCCTTATTAGAGGTGTACAAAAAAATTTATAGCCACATCCACCTTGGAGATCCTAATTCCTTGCGCCGCCTAGGCTCTTGACTGCTCCCTGATGAGTAGTGGGGGTGATAATATGTGTGATATGTGGGTGAAATAAGTAAGATGTTGCGTGTGTGCTTAAACTCTACTAGACGCTACTACGTAGGGTCAAGTGTACCTCGTCGTATCAAGTAATAATCTGGTTAAGACCGGGTATCGAATCCATGGGATTTATAACCACAAGTATTAAACTACTCGGTTCTATTCGTTATCTAGGCGGTGAATACTTTAGGTTGGTTTGGGTGACGACTACAAACTACTCCAAAACTACGGTGAGACAGATTTATATAATTCAAACTCTAAAAAAGTGATACGGGTGACGATAAGTTATAATATATAAGAAACAATAATTCCGAACATGTACGAATGATAATTTACTCTTGCAAAGACGACTACATGTAGACAGACCGATCCGTGAAGTACTTAGACGACGTGGTTCCTAGTCAAGGCGTGTCCAATTCGAGGGATCAGAAACTAGGGCCCGTAAGTTCTGTGGCTTGTCAATTCCTACGGTTTTCGGCGTGTTACTTCCGGTAGGGCAACACCTATATGGTTCCCTAAAGATAACCCGTCCCTACGGGTCACCGGGTATCGTGTCCCCCTAAACAATAATCAATTACGAGTATCAAAATAAGCAATAAATATCAATACGTATAGAGAAACGGAAATTGTAAATCATATATTATAAATGTGGAATGTATAAAAGTGGAATACAACCAACCCTAGTACATAGGAAGAGTACAAGCTAGTTAACAAATAGAAAGGGAAGAATGATCGGCCCTTAGAACTAGCTAACCAGACTCAAGGACGTCTCGTAGGATTTGGAGGTGGAACTCTCGAGCTTGGTGGATACAGATCGAACATAACTTTGACGGAGTGATGGAATAAACGTACAAACTCTCAAGGTGGTAGAGTTTTGTTACATAAAATTTTAAATGAGGAAATGAGTGTTAATCACTCTTATTTATACACATCAAGCTCGGGGGTAAAATCATAATTACACAAGTTACAAACAAGAATTCACACTATTTTTGCAGGTTTCACAAGGTACGCCACGCGTATAAGGTGGTACGCTCCGCGTATCTGCAAGATTAACCCATTCCGTTGATAATTTCTTCGGTCTCGACCAGATTTAGACTTGTTGACTCAACCACGCCCCGCGTAGACTAGGATACGCCTCGCGTGGTTGAGCTCGTGGAACTTATTTGCTTGAAATATGCCACGTACGCCCCGCGTAGTTGGGTTCCTGGAACTTTTATCTTCAATTCACACCTTAGACGCCCCACATACCATGATTTACGCCCCGCGTGGTTGGTGTTGACCATATGGCAATGCTCAGTTGACTACCGTGTGTTGAGGGGCATTGTTCTACGCACCGCGTGCCCTGTTTGACACCCCGCGTATCCGTGAATTAGTGCTTGATTGTTTTCTTCTTTGTACCTGAAAAATACAATCTTTGAGAACCGAGTTAGCTTGTTGTTTATTTTTCTGGAATTAATCAAAAATAAGGAAGTTTACAAAAAACGTAAAATTTATTTTTATTTTGTAATTTATTCGAAAACATACTATATTTGTAATTAAACTTGTTTATTAAGCTCGAAATTATACCGTAAATCACGCTAAAAGATAGGGACAAAACGTCCCTATCAAGCTCCGCGGACTTAAAGTTTTACTTGTCCTCAAGTAAAAGAAGTCGAAAGACAAAGGATTGAGACAATTGAGAAACAAACCTCCGGTTGGTTTTACCAAGTGCGTGATTTCAAAGCTAAAGTTTTACGAGAAGCTTTCGACAAGTACTTACGCAAGCGAATGAGTGACCAAAACTTATTCGAACCTCCACAATCAAACTTAGTAGGCAATATTAACGGGGATTGATTATCTTTTGAGAACCCGATTGTACCTCACCAAGGGATTTCACTCTTACGCTCAAACTTTTGGTGGGTCGGTGTTTTTACGCTCTTCTTTGCGCTTACTCAAAGTCACCTCGAGTTTGCATGTTCATCCAGGCTTTTCCACCTATATTATGGTTTAGGCAATATTAAAAATGGACCCGGAGGGGGGTTGAAATGTGGGTGGCTTTTTAGCAGTAAGTGGTTAATTTTTAGAAACTCTAGTCCAAACACCATTTTTATTATTGCATCGCTTTTTCATTTGTTTGGCTTTAGCAAGCTCGTAAAATATAACTTGAAATTGCTCGGGTGGAGCTTGAGAATGCCTTTTTGCTCTCTATTTTTGCTTCATTTCTTTTTTCTTTTTCTTTTTATTTGAGAGCGGCACAAAAACGATTTCAAAGATTTATTGTGCTTACTTGCTAAGGCTCCGGTTTGTTTTGGGTGATTCCGATGCGATTGATTTTATTGGTATTTGAACACGAGGAAAAAAGGTTAGATGTTAAAAAGGTGTTAGCAAAGAAGTCAGTTAATAGGCTCGAGGGGGTTTCCTAAAGGTTTATGAAAACGAGAAAAATAATTTAAGAAATAGTTAGCCTAAATAGGTCCGTTTTATCATCTATTGCCCTTCTTACCAAAATAAGTGTACTTAACCCGGTATTAGATGCAAACTATATAAGTTGAGTGAAGTCAAGCTCTCGAAATGTTGTGAAAGAAATAGATTTCTCGTACGAACTCTTTTAGGCTCAAAAATACCTCACATGAATTTCGGGTTAAATTGTGTACTTTCAAGTTCTTGTAAAAAATTTCAAAAATCTCGTCTTTATTGCCTTTTTAAATTTCATTATAGAGATAACTGGTGGGTTAGGACTCAATGCTTTTGTTTAGTACGAATCTTGGCTTTGCATAAATTCCACAACTTCGAAATCAAGACTTAAATTTCTTAATTAAACTGATCCTTTGTGTTTCGACGTATTTACTTTTGAAGGCAAATAACGGAACTTTTAATTATTTTCCGAAGAAGGTAGCGTGTCGGGCAATTTATGAGCCAATAAATTAGTTCAATTATTTTTATTTTTGTTTTTGTTAGTGCAAAACAAACTGTAAGTGCGGGGTTGCACGACCCTCCGCGTGATTAAAATGACGTTAACTCCAAAGACGTCGGAAAAGAAAAGAAAACGAAAACAAAACGAAAAATAAAGGGGAAATTAAAGAGAAAAGACCTTCAAGTCTGTTTTTACGCGGGGCGTACCAAAGGGGACACTCCGCGTAAGAAGTTTATTTTGGGTTAATTTTGGGCAGAGACTCGGATACACGGAGCGTGCCCAAAGGGGCGCTCCGCGTAGTCCGAATTGGAGGCCCTTATGTATGGAAGAAGGTGGTTCACGTGGGCCGTGTAATAGGATACGCTCCGCATGAACCTTATTAATGCACAAAAAACATGAAAAACAAACACAAGCATAAACTTAAATAGCGAGATAGTGGAAAAATAAAACAGAAAGGCGTAAAATAAATGAACCGAACACAGAAATGAAAGGGGAATGAAATTAGATAAATTAGGAAAAGAAACAACTTACAAAAAAAAACACAAAAGAGAAAAGAAAATATGAAACATAAAACATAAAAACGGGAAAGCAAAAAGAAAAACTATGGTGGCAGAGGGGGCGGGTTCCCATGGATGTTAAAATGGGTGAAGAAGGTGTTGGTGAAGGCCTCGAAGCTAGCCCGGTCCACTTGCCTTTGTGCCTCGATTGTGTTGATGCGTGTGGCGAGGGCGGCCTGGTCCATGACGCGATGAGCCTCTAGGGTGTCGAAGCAGGTGGCAAGAGTGGCTTCAAGAGTGTCAAACCGGGAGTTGAAGCGAGCCCGATCTTGCCTTTGATTTCCCTCCAAAATGTCCTACCGGGCATAAACCTCTTGGAAGTCGGAGTTGGCGGAGAAGGTGTGATCGAGGGGTGGGCTAAAGTTGAGGTCAAAGTTCGAGTCCCACTCCTCCCCCTCACGTTGTTGGGCAGCCCCCGAACTTTCACCCGGGCCAGATGGGAAGCGGTGGAGGGTTCGGAAAGCATTTTTGTCCAAAGGATGGGGGCTGTAGTGGGGAAGAAGGTCGAGAGCGGCTGGGCCAAGAATGAAAGACGCGTGAATAGTGACCAAGTGCCCCAAACCAATCCCAGCACGCTTCCTCGTGTTCATTTGTTGGAGCATTGTTCCAACGAGGAGGGAGAGGCCGAAAGTGAGCCCCTTTTCACAACAATAAAGAGCGAGGAGCTCAAGCTTGTTGACTTTGGTGGCCTCGGCTTTTCCCGAGAAATAATAGTAGATGAACCGGTGGAGGAGTTGGAGGATTGGTCGCGGATGCTACCCGGATGGAGGTTGGAGATGTGGTAGTCGTCCCGCCCCATAATGGATTGCCAAAATTCACGGGGAATGACTCTGGGGGGCCATTAGGTGAGGCCAAGGTTTTCACCTTGGTTGGTGAAGGTGGAACGGATCCAAGCGGTGGTGATAGAGCAGGGTTGGTTGTGGAGGCGGAAGGACAAGACGCAACTGACATGGGGACTGGTGGATGTTAGAGTGGTGAAAAACTCGAGCACCAAAGAGGGGTACACGCGGTGGCATGCACGGAAGAGGTCATGGCATCCGAGGGCACGGAGACGGTCCTCGAAGGCGTGGCGGAGGTTGTGGTGGTCAAGGGCATGGAGATCAATGAAGGGTAGGGGCATGATCTTAGAACCGGAGATGTTGTGGTAGGCAATGTCCTCGCCCTCGATGTAGATGTGGAAAGGGGCGCGGTGGTGTATGTTGAGGGGTGGTACTTCATTTTGTTCGGGTGGGGGTGGTGATTGTGTTTGGTTGGAACGGGAAGAGCGGGCACGAGTGGACCGCGGGGGGCGGATATCGGCAGTTCATTTGCTTCGGGTCATCTTGAGAGGGAGGGAGGTTGTGTGGGAAAGAAATTAGGAAGTTGGAGTGAAAGTGAGGGAGAAGGGGGAAAGAAATAGGGGAGTTTAAATAGGGAGGGGGCTGGGAATCCAAGGATTTTTCGGATTTGCAGGGGGATACGCGCGTCGTGAAGGGGCCACACCACGCATAACCCACCCTCTGGACCAAGTTTTGTTCCAATGAGACAAGGTACGGGGGCGTGCCTGGGAGTACACTCGACATACTTGGGTCTCTGACCAAAAAGTGGTCCAAATAAGGGTGGTACGCGAGGCGTGCGTCGGAGTACGCCCCGCATGGAAGACGATATTTGAACAAGTTTTTTTTTCCGTTTTTGGGTGTTATTTATAATGTTTTTGTGGTTTTAATGGCTTTTTAATTTTTAGTGGTTTTTAATAAGTAATTAAGGTGGGAGTTAAATGAAAATCGGGTGGGGGTATCAATACGTTATTGTTATTGTCGTACGACAAATTAGGGTGTTGGTATCGAGGTCTCCACCCGTTATCATTATTATTGTGGTGGTTTGAATAGGAGTTTGAGTTAGAGTTATACCTTTGATTACCTCCTATGTAACTTACATTTTCGGTGTCACCTACAAACGGGGTGCCGGTGTGGCAATTTTGCCTGTCATGATCACCACCACAATGGTTGCACATCAGGACATGTGCATCTTTGAGGCTCAACTGTGCTATTAAAGCGTCTAGTTTTTTATTCATTTCAACCATAGAACTTTTTGGAGCCTCTTTCTCTGTGGCGAACGCTTGATGTCTCGGGGGTCCGGCAAGCCGATCTTCTTACCACTGAACGCTTTTTCTTGCGAGCTCGTTGATGAGCTCATATGCTTCGTTGGCCGATTTCGTAAACAGGTCCCCACCTGCTGCGGAATCCACGGTAGCACGATTAGTAGGTGTTACAAGATCATGCTTGGGGATTTCGTGGTGTGGGAACTTCGAAGCAATTTTCGGAACCTCGCCCAATCCGCATGAAGGGCTTCGTACTCGAGTTGCCGAAAGGAAGTGATATCATTGCACAACTTCACCATTTTGGAAGGTGGAAAGTAATAAGAGAGGAACTCCTTTTCGAGCTCGTCCCACGACATGATAGTTTTGGCTTCCAACGAGTGCAACCATTCCAACGCTTAGCGTGTCAAAGAAAAGGAAAAAAGTTTTAGACGTACGGCCTCAACCGGGACACCATTATGCCGAGAAGTATCGGCACACATAAGAAATTTATCGAGATGTTTGTTAGGGTTCTCATGAAGTTCTCCTCCGAATTGACCGAGTTGTTGGATCAATTTGATCATGCTAGTCTTTATTTCATATGTGTTGGCCGGAATGGCGGGGGCGACGATTTCGTTTCGATTTTGGGGTCGATGCGGAGCTAGGATCTCCATCATTGTACGGGTGTCGTTTCCTCCTCCATTTTGGATGTTGTTCACGGGTTGGATGGGTGGTCTTTGGTTTGCCTCGGGTTGGTTGGCTTCATTGTTGAAGTTGGCCATATTTTCTCTTCGAATCCTACAAAGAGTACGTTCAATTTCAAGATAAATAGGAACGAGAGTATCACTCCGAGATCGGGTGTGCATGAACTATTAAACAAAATATAGAAAATAATATAAACAAGAAAGAATGCCTAGACTAACAATAAAATGTTTTTGTTTAATATTGCACGAAAGTATAAATCCCCGGCAACGACGCCAAAAACTTGATGAGTATCTAGTAGTGGGGGTGATAATATGTGTTATATGTGGGTGAAATAAGTAAGATGTTGCGTGTGTGCTTCAACTCTACTAGACACTACTACGTAGGGGCAAGTGTACCCCATCGTATCAAGTAATAATCCGGTTAAGACCGCGTATCAAATCCACAGGATTTATAACCACAAGTATTAAACTACTCGGTTCTATTCGTTATCTAGGCGGTGAATACTTTAGGTTGGTTTGGGTGACGACTACAAATTACTCCTAAACTACGGTGAGACAGATTTATATAATTCAAACTCTAAAGAAGTGATACGTGTGACGATAAGTTATAATATATAAGAAACAATAATTCCGAACATGTACGAATGATAATTTACTTTTGCAAAGACGACTACGTGAAGACAGACCGACCCATGAAGTACTTAGACGACGTGGTTCCTAGTCAAGGCGTGTCTAATTTGAGGGATCAGAAACTAGGGCCGTAAGTTCTGTGGCTTGTCAATTCCTACGGTTTCCGGCGTGTCACTTCCGGTAGGGCAGCACCTATATGGTTCCCTAAAGATAGCCCGTCCCTACAGGTCACCGGGTATCGTGTCCCCATACACAATAATCAATTACGAGTATCAAAACAAGCAATAACGTATAGAGAAACGGAAATTGTAAATCATATATTATAAATGTGGAATGTATAAAAGTGGAATACAACCAAGCCTAGTACATAGGAAGAGTACAAGCTAGTTAACAAGTAGAAAGGGAAGAAGGATCGGCCCTTAGGACCAGCTAACCGGACTCAAGGTCGTCTCGTAGGACTTGGAGGTAGAACTCTCGAACTTGGTGGATACGGATCGAACGTAACTTTGACGGAGTGACGGACTAAACGTACAAGCTCTCAAGGTGGTAGAGTTTTTTTACATAAAATTCTGAATGAGGAAATGAGTGCTAATCACTCTTATTTATAGACATCAAGCTCGGGGGTAAAATCGTAATTACACAAGTTACAAACAAGAATTCACACTATTTTTGCAAGTTTCACAAGGTACGCCGCGCGTAGAAGGTGGTACGCTCCGCGTATCTACAAGATTAACCCATTCCGTTTATAATATGAATAACGTAAGTCGAGTCACTTTCAATCCAGAGACGAGTCCAACCACGTGACCTCGCAATCGAAACTGCAAAAATAGCAGCTTGCAATTCCGCCATGTGTACCAAAGCACAATCAAGGGGGAAGGCAAATGACCCAAGAGGATGACCCCGACTATTTCGAAAAACCACACTGCAACCAGCACTACCCGAGATCACGGAGGCATCCGTGTTTGCTTTGATCCAATCAGATGGAGGGGGCTGCCATTTAACTTCAATGATTCGAGGGGCCTTGTGATGACGTGCATTTAACCCGAGATTATGGAGAATTGATAACTCCCCAACAGAATTCCATATCGAACCCTTGCTGATTCTATCAGAGCTACGAATAGCAGACCAAAGAAAGCGTAATGCCTCATGAATGTTTGGAGCTTCCTCTCAAAAATAGCAACATTTCTAACAGACCAGATCGTCCAAACAGCATTGACAAGAGCGGCCTGCCAAAGGGAAAGGACTTGCGAGCTGAACTTGTGAGAGAAGGCGTGTTGCAAGAGGGTCTGTAGAGAAGAATCAAGTACAAGTCTTCTACCAAATAAAGCCGATATGATGAACCAGATTTGGGAAGCAAAGGTGCAACGAACAAGCAAGTGGTCACTCGTCTCATAAGCCTTTAAACAGATCGGACAGCGAGAAACAAGAAGCAGACCTCTAGCACGGAGCGCGGCATGAGTTGGTAAAGAGCCCCAATAAGCACGCCAATAGACCATGGAGCGTGACGGTTGAATGAAAGGTTTCCAAATTGACTGAAAAACCAAAGGCAAAACCGGAGGAGCACGTAGCCAGTGATAGAATAACTTTACCGTGAAGAGGCCATTGCTTGCAGGTCTCCAAAAACATAAATCATGTTCAGAGCCATTCCCATGCAAATTCCGGATGCGCTGGTGCAACGTACTAGCCAGCATTGGAAGATCCCGCTAGTTGCCATTTTCGTACAAATCTGAGATTCTATCAGTGAGCTTCAAGCGGTTTGACATAGAAATCCCAAGCTGTTCAGCCAGAGGCGGCAAAATCCATTCCGAATTCCAGAATGACAACTCAGAAGAGGATCCAAATGACCAAAAACAATTCTCCCGTAACTTGAGATAGGCGGACTTGACAGACCACCAAAAAGACGATCGCTACAACCGAATCCTTGGCAAACCAGCCCTTTTTAGAAAACGAGACCTCAACAAATTAAAGAATAAAGAGTTAGAGGAAAGAAAGCCCCACGCTAATTTACCACTCATAGCCAAGTTAAGGGTCGAGAGGTGTTTAATACCCAACCCTCCTTCCTTTAAGGACTTCAAACAAACCTTCCAGTGAGTTGATTTAGCAAACTCACATGCCATTTGTAAACCATAAAGGTGTGGATCAGAGAACTAGTGATAACTGAATTGACAAGTGTCAGCCTACCAGCCATAGAGAGAGACGTCCCCGCCCAGCGCGAGAAAGAGAGAATAATTCTATCAGCAGCCGCCGCAAGGTATTTAGCTCTAGGGATCCCTTGAAAAAGAGGAACGCCCAAGTAATTAAACGGGAGAGATCCAATTTTGATTCCAATTAGACCCGCTAGTCGGCTCCGATGTCTGAGTAAAATCGAGTCTCCGAAAAAAATCTCAGACTTTTGCCAATTCACCAATTGTCCAGATAGAGAGCCATATAAATCAAAAATACCCATGAGAGCTTGGATGTTTGAGATGCTTGCCCTGCAAAAAAAACTAAAATATCATCCACATATAACAAGTGTGAAGGCATTACAAAAGAAGTAGAATAACCCATCGGAGATAGCGACCCACGCAAGGTTTGAGCATTGATAAGACGGCTAAGAAAGTCCTCCGCTAAACCAAACAGAAGAGGAGAAACGGATCTCCCTATCTTACGCCTCGAGAACAAGAGAAATACCCAGCAGATCCATTAGCAGTGAGAATCGAGATACGAGCTGATGAGAGTATCGCATGAATCCAATCAGTGAATTTAGAGGAAAAACCAAATGACTTTAGAACTTCAGTCAGAAATTGCCAGTTTAATGTATCAAAAGCTTTCTCAATGTCCACCTTCAGGCACATGTTACCTCCAAAACATTTTTTATTCAAGAGATTGACACCTTCTGAAGCGATAGCTATGCACTGATGGATTTGACGCCCTTTGATGAATCCAAATTGATTCTCTGTAACAATTCGGCTAGCAATATTGGCAAGCCTATCAGCTAAGATCTTTGAGATGATTTTGAAAGTGAAATTGCTCATAACAATTGGCATATACTGCTCAATTGTCGAGGCTCCAGGGACTTTTGGGATAAGAGCCATCAAGTTTGAGTTCAATCCACCAGAGATTTCCCCATGCTGAAAGAACCACTGAACCATTTTACACACATCATTACCCACAATGCTCCAATAGGACTGAAAGAATTGACCGGTGAAGCCGTCCGGGCTAGGAGAGCTAGAAGGATCCATAGACAAAACCGTATGTTTGATGCAATCCTCATCAGGGCAGGCGGTTAAAGAAATGTTCTCAAAATTCGTCACAAGCCGAGGAACCATATCAGAAACCAAAGACATATCCATCGGATTCCCACCCGTGCTAGCAAACAGATTAGCATAGTAAGAGATAATATGATCAGAAATAATATTTGAGTCAGTGTGGGAAACCCCATCAATTGTTAAGGCAGAAATTCCTATATGTGATTTGCGTATCGCAGAGACACGGTGAAAGTAACTTGTATTACGGTCTCCCTCAGCAAGCCACCGCACCCGGCTTTTTTCTTTCAAATACGTTTCCTGTTGAAGCAAGTGATGGTCCAACTTCTCATGAGCGGCCAATTCACGTTCCTGAAGATTCAACGACCAACCATCAGATTGAATAGTCTGCTGAATATCTGCAAGGGAGCTACGCGCCTCATCAATGTTAGCATTGAAGTTACCAAATACATTATTTATTTAAAGGCTAATTGGTCAAATAAACTTTTAAAATTGCTCAAATAAATAGTCAAATTCGAATTAACTGGCTAGTGCCTATTTAAAAATTGTGGAAAATTTACATTCACATTCAATTTTTAAAACATATGTACAACTATATTATAAAATAATTTGAATTTTGTCAAATTAAAAAACCATCATTTTCTTTAACTAATCCACGTATCAATCCTTAAAAAAGGAATTTTGAAATTCATAACTACACAGTTAGTGTGTGACATTTCTCAAATATGTTTTAATATTTTGGGTAATTAATTTATTAGTCCCTATATTTTGACAAAACACACTGTTTAGTCCCTATATTTTCAAAAACACATGGTAAGGTCCTTAACCTTTTTCTTAGTGAACTGTTTAGTCCTTCCGTTTGTTTGTTAGTTTTTTTTACCGTTTATGACTTCGGAAATGACTAAATTACCCTTTATTATTTACCTTCAAACTTTAGAAGAGGAAATCCAATTTAGAAGACGACGCTATTTGTATGGAGAACAAGAAAAAGAACATACCCAATGCTTACGAATTTGAACAATTAAGAAGAAAATCAAGAAAAAGAACACTCAAAGTTGATTTCAGATGCATTAGAGTTTAAAGGAAAGGAAAATAAAGGAAAAGAAGAACGCAAATCCAAATTGACTAACAAAATCTTCATGAGAGACTAACGGCAGGGACTAAACAGTTCACCGAAAAAAACGTTAGGGACTAAACAGTTCATTGAGAAAAAGGTTGGGGACTTTATCATGTGTTTTTGAAAATACAGGGACTAAACAGTGTGTTTTGTCAAAATATAGGGACTAATAAATTAATTACCCTAATATTTTTGATATATTATTAATTAAATTATCCATATTGATTAAAGTAAAAATATTATTTATATTCATGAGTTTTATGTAAAAGACCATAAAATTATTAAGTTGTCCAGTCATCCATATTTACTCACCCTTGTTGTATTATGATTTTCTATGGAAGTTTGTATTACTAGACATTCTCAAAGTTTCATTATTCATTTAATGTGCTATTATTTAATAATTCGTTAACAGCTACCTAAGTTGCAAAGGATCAAAATAGAATTTACTAAACAAAATATAATTTGAATCACCAATTATACTAATTATATTCTCTCCACAACATATTTTCGCTCTTCTAATTATTTCTTACACAACTCCGTTAATCTCTAGGAAAAAAAATTAGAACTGAAAAAAAGAGAGCAGAAAATTACTTTTCAATTTTACCATAAGCAATTAGCAACTTCTTATTCCAAAATCATTAAAATTAATTCAACAACTCTAACTATTTAAATTAAAAAGTGAGGAGAGTTGCATATTGTTTTGTTCCAATTAAAGTTTAAGTTTACCTGACTAATGCTCCATAAACCCCAAGCTGGTAAGTCTTAAATAGGCTTTTCCATGTTTGAGTTGTTAAGAATAGTGCAGAGGGTATGTTAGTTGCAAAAGACAACACAAGCTCCATAAATATCTATTTCAGAATTCCTTTCCTTTAGGTTCAACTTAGCAGTTGAGATACAGCAATACAAAAGAAGATAAATGAAATGACAAGCAAATAAAAGAAGATAACCTGAAGCCAACCACGTCTAACAGCAAAAGAAGATAACCCAATTATCAAATAATTAAAATATCACTATCAGATCTAACAAACGACTTCCAACAACAAAAATAACGAGTAACCAAATTAAACACCGTCATCACCCAGTTAAAATATCACTATTACTTAATTGCATAGCTCAGGCCTCAAGTTGACAAATTTGTCAAGTTAAGATAGCATGAATGAGTAGTATGAATTAAAGATGACCATAAGAAATGAAGTTGATTCCTGACAAGTTTAACAACCATAATCTAGTAAAGAGGATAAGGCCAAAACTAATTGAACTAATCATAACAAACTGAAGCATGTTGTATATAATGGGTTTCGTCAAATTTAAACAGTTCAAGCAAACAAAAAAATAAGAAAAAACCAAAATATCAATATCAAACAAGGACCACAGCTTTAGCACACAACATAGATGAACTTTTGAAAGTAAATAAAATTTGATAAAAGCATTTGATCATACAACTTAAATATATATGTAAGAGATACATGTTAACATAAACAAGAAATTATTAATTCAAAACCTCAACTTACTTGATGCCTCTTGTCATCTTGGCTGTCAGAAGAGATTATTTTCGCCGGCCACATTCTACAATGCTGCTAGAATATATTTTTCCTTTCTTGTTGAAGCACTCATATCTTGGCACCCGTTTTCTTCATGTTTCTTTAATGTCATTTTTACTGCACAACTAAGTTAAAATGATGTGTTTGCTATATGGATTTCGATTTTTCACTGTCATTCTAGATATGTTCAAATTTCATTTGATTTCTTTAACATTTCAATGTAGATCTATTTGGATTTGGCCATTGGTTTTTATTTAAAAAGAAAGAACTTAATAACCATGTCCTTGTTGGATCAAATAAATAAACTTTCACAAGTAACAGAGGAAGAGTATAATTGTTGGAAGAAATTCTCTTCTAATTCTCTTGCCTTACTACTTGTATTGATAAGTATTTATAGATTACAACCATGACTCTTAGTAAACAACATTAACTTTCTATAAATACAGATACAGACACAGATACAGAAATGACTCTTGGATCATACAGTGAACCAAATTAAAGACTCTATTAATTATAAGTTTATTATTTCAACACACCCCGTTAAACTTATAATTTTTTTATCCCTTCTTAACACCAAAAACAGTCAGTAGTCTGTAATCTATTTAAATCTTCAAACTTCATCTCTTCACTTTAGCTGCCATCAATCCCATAATTATCTCCAACGTTTTCTTCGAAATTCATTGTTATCGACATCTTCACGGTAGCTTCCATCATCTCCATTAGTATCTCCATCATTTTCTTCTTCCTCATCATCATCTTCGTCAGTACCATCAACATCACTATTATTATCGTCAACTGGTATTTTGGGGTTTGGATGAGGGATATGACTAGTGTATCTTCTATGTGAATTTGACACAATATTACTTATGTCAATGCCCTCAAGTTCTATCACTCTTTCCTTTCGCTTCTTAACTTCCATGATTTCTTTGGAAAACATCTCACTCGGCTCCTTCATTGACTCCACTTCACATATGTTTTCTGGCACATGCTTGATTTTATCAGAGGCTTTCTCAATACCTTCTGCACTTCTGTTGTCCTTTGCTTCTTCTTCCATAAGCTTCATGTGCTTCGTGCCTGATGCTTGGACTTCCTTTTCAAGCCTCTTCTTCTTTTTAGATACTTCAGAATTTTGCACATTTTGCTTTGCACAAATTATTTTCTCTGGTTTTACTTCATCTTCGTCGTCCTCATCAATCTCTCTGTCTGAAGACTCCGAATTCTCATCAGCCCATTGCAATGCGTCATCTATATGATTGCTTATATATTTGTTGAATGCAAATTTCTCAATTCCCATATCTTCCTCTAACAGTCGACAAAGACGGACCGTTGTAAGTTCCTCATAATTGGCTTTAATATAGGAAACTCTCTTCATCATGGCCTTGCTAATGGTGAACTTACTTGGAACTTATTTCTTCTCTATTTTTTAATCTCTCCTCATGGGCTTGTAACGAACCCAAGAGTTGATCTATAGACATAGTCTCCAGATCTTTTGATTCTTCAATGGCAATCACCACGTAATCAAATTTCTGAGTCAAAGAACGAAGGATTTTTTCTATCACAAGAACATCCTCCATTTTTTCTCCATATCTCTTCAACTAATTGACAATTACCAAAGTTCTATTAAAGAACTCATCAATTTTCTCTGACTCTTTTATCTTGAGTTTCTCATACTCACTTCTCAAGGTTTGCAAATGCACCTTGACTACTTTATCTTTCCCCTTAAAGGAATTTTCGAGAATCTCCCATGCCTCCTTGGCTGTTGTTGCAGTCGAAATTTTCACGAACATATTCTCATCTAGACACATGTGGATTAGAGAGAGTGCTTGTTGGTCTTTCTTCCTTTTCGCTTTTTGAGCATTCGTCAATTCCTCCTTATTCTCTGGCTGCTCATATCCAGTTTCTACCATTTCCCATACATCTTGGGAACCCAACAAAGCCTTCATTCTAATGCACCAATTATCATAATTTTCCTTTGATAATTGTGGATATTTGTATGGGATCATTCCATTCAACATTGTAGAGAATTTTTGCTGATACCAATTTGTTGGATCAAATAAATAAACTTTCACAAGTAACAGAGAAAGAGTATAATTGTTGGAAGAAATTCTCTTCTAATTCTCTTGCCTTACTACTTGTATTGATAGGTATTTATAGATTACAACCATGACTCTTAGTAAACAACATTAACTTTCTATAAATACAGATACAGACACAGATACAGAAATGACTCTTGGATCATACAGTGAACCAAATTAAAGACTCTATTAATTATAAGTTTATTATTTCAACAGTCCTTCCATATCTCTGTATCTCTCTTGAAGTCAGTATAGAAATTTAAACAATCTTGTTTACAACCTAAATGATCTAGTTAGACACCCATTCTACAATATTGGGACTAATTTGCCCTAAATATGGAAACTTCATAAGGGAAAAGAACAAATTCCACAAAGCATTATATGTATAAACTTAATGATGCAGCTCAAATGTTCAAACTGCGAAACAATACATATATAGTAAAATTAGGAGCTTTGGGTAGATTAGAAAAGCAAACAAAATCAGTGCAACAAATATGTAGACAAAGTTTTGAATGGCATCAAAAGAACATATATACAAGTAATGAGAGAGAGTATTCATACATTTCCTGGAAAAACACATGCACAACAACGACTCAGATAGAGAATTCGTTCATTTTTTTTTAAGTAAATACAACTAAAGATCAGTGTAATTGACTGAGGTAGAGAATAAAAGAGAGGAAGACAATGTTAGTGGATAGCTGATGTAGATATATGACATTTGGAGGCTAGGGTTTCTATTCATGAATCATGTTTTTGTATATGAAATTTGGGAGAGTACTTTTGCAATTAAATTTTATCTGTTAGGCTTTCTATAAATCATTTTGTTTATATATTTTGAAATTTAGGAATAAGATTTTTATATATTCCCTCCATTAACACTTATGTTTTTTTGTAATTTTTTGAAATAATGATGAAATTTGACCTAACAGTTTTTTAAAAGTGCATATATATTCTTACTGTATGAAATAATTCAACTTTAATCCTAAAATTTCTAAACGATATCAATTTTAGACTTTATTGAGAATTTGAAAATGGTGGTTTGACTATTATATTGATAAACAAACATACATATACAAGATTTAATTTAGTTGTTAAAAAAAAAATGATGTGCAGATCTATCATTTAAGAAAGAAAGAATTAAAAAAAATCTATTAAAATTGGGAAATCATCTACAAATCAGAAATAAAAAGAAAAAGAAGTTCAGTCCTAATTCAATACTCTTTCCTTATCATAAGCTGGCTTTGAATCCAACCTATCAATCTGCAACAACAAAAAAATAACCTTGACAACTGTTGATTTTATGCATTGAAAACGTTGAATATTTATAAACATCAGGCTCCATTCAAACAAACATGCATATACAAGATTTAATTCGGTGGCAAAAAATAGCAAAATAATAAAAATATCATCTGCAGATCTATCATTTAAGAAGGGGAGAATTTTTAAAAAAAATCTATTAAAATTGGGTTACCATCGGCAAATCTGAATATTTATGCACTTAAAACCTTGAATGGTTATAAACATGAGACTGCATTCAAACAAACTAAAAACAAGAAAGACTACTCTCGTCCCTAAGATTAAGAAAAAATCTCTCCTAATGTATCCGTTTACAAAAGCATTCTGTAAACCAAACCTATCAAAGTGCAATCAAAACTAATTAGACCTCACACATCTATTCAAATGCATCATGAAATCAGGAAGAAGAAAATAACCTTAATAACTGTTGACTTTGTTCACTTAATGCCTTGAACATTTATAAACATCAGAGTGCGCTCAAACAAACTACAACTCACAAATTAATTGAAAATAAACATCAGATTTGTAATTGTTTATATTGGGTCCATATTTGATTGTTAAAAATGGTGTTCCTCAGATCTGTTGCAAGTTTGGCGAAATAAAAGACTACTCTAGTGGCTAAGATTGTAAAAAGTTGTCGGCGATCAACCATAATAATAGGAGGAAACACCTCTTCCTTTATGTTTGTCACCGCCGACAATATCTGCAATCTTGGCCAGAGTAGCCATAGACATCATTCTCCCTTTCTCTCTCAACTCATCAACCCCATTATATAGAGAGATCCGCCAGAAAAGGAGGAATGGAGGCCGACGGCAGCCTCATGGCTGGGGACTAGAAGATTCGGCTATGATGTTTTTCTTTTTAGTTTAGGCTTGTGTGTGGAAGAGATGGAAGAAGAGAAGGGAGGTGGCTAATTTGTGTTAGGGTTAGGTTTTGGTATATGATGAATATATAGTAGTAGTTAATGATAGAGTTAATGTGGACCACAAGATCAAAACAAATCAATGGTGTAAATTCATCCTTCAAATTAAATAAGAAAAGATTTGGTATTGGTCTTGTATTTGAGTATTTTTATTTAATATTTATTAACAAATTATTTTTAAATATTTATTTTGAAAATTCAAATTATTATTTCTCTTTTGTATAATTTGGGTCTTTCAATAGTCCAGGTGAGCTTTAGCATAGTTGTTTATAATGACCATTATTAATACGACATCATTATAATGGGTTCTTTACTAACAACAAGTGTCAATGACCTTTGTCGCCGATTGTTTACTACTAACCGTTAAATTCAATTCAAATTAGTTAAACATATTAATAAATTGAGTATTCTATTTAATATTTATTTGGTATTTATTAATAATTTTTTTTATCTTTTTTTAATATTTATTTTTGAAATTTAATATTAAAAATTTAAATCAATGTATAAGTTTTAAAATTTTAGTGATTTTAATTTTATAAACAATATTTGATGAAGCAAATGAAGATCCCTCCTTATTAGAGGTGTACAAAAAAAATTATAGCCACATCCACCTTGGAGATCCTAATTCCTTGCGCCGCCTTGGCTCTTGGCTGCTCCTTGATGAGTAGTGGGGCTGATAATATGTGTGATATGTGGTGAAATAAGTAAGATGTTGCGTGTGTGCTTAAACTCTACTAGACGCTACTACGTAGGGGCAAGTGTACCTCGTCGTATCAAGTAATAATCTGGTTAAGACCGGGTATCGAATCCACGGGATTTATAACCACAAGTATTAAACTACTCGGTTCTATTCGTTATCTAGGCGGTGAATACTTTAGGTTGGTTTGGGTGACGACTACAAACTACTCCTAAACTACGGTGAGATAGATTTATATAATTCAAACTCTAAAGAAGTGATACGGGTGACGATAAGTTATAATATATAAGAAACAATAATTCTGAACATGTACGAATGATAATTTACTCTTGCAAAGACGACTACGTGTAGACAGACCGATCAATGAAGTACTTAGACGATGTGGTTCCTAGTCAAGGCGTGTCTAATTCGAGGGATCAGAAACTAGGGCCCGTAAGTTCTGTGGCTTGTCAATTCCTACGGTTTTCGGCGTGTCACTTCCGGTAGGGCAACACCTATATGGTTCTCTAAAGATAACCCGTCCCTACGGTTCACCGGGTATCATGTCCCCCTACACAATAATCAATTACGAGTATCAAAATAAGCAATAAATATCAATACGTATAGAGAAACGGAAATGGTAGATCATATATTATAAACGTGGAATGTATAAAAGTGGAATACAACCAAGCCTAGTACATAGGAAGAGTACAGGCTAGTTAACAAGTAGAAAGCGAAGAATGATCGGCCCTTAGGACTAGCTAACCGGACTCAAGGCCGTCTCGTAGGACTTGGAGGTGGAACTCTCGAGCTTCGTGGATACAGATCGAACGTAACTTTGACAGAGTGATGGAATAAACGTACAAGCTCTCAAGGTGGTAGAGTTTTGTTACATAAAATTCTAAATGAGGAAATGAGTGTTAATCACTCTTATTTATACACATCAAGCTCGGGGGTAAAATTGTAATTACACAAGTTACAAACAAGAATTCACACTATTTTTGCAGGTTTCACAAGGTACGCCACGCGTATAAGGTGGTACGCTCCGTGTATCTGCAAGATTAACCCATTTCGTTGATAATTTCTTCGGCCTGGACCAGATTTAGACTTGTTGACTCAACCACGCCCCGCGTAGACTAGGATACGCCTCGCGTGGTTGAGCTCGTGGAACTTATTTGTTTGAAATATGCCATGTACGCCCCGTATAGTTGGGTTCCTGGAACTTTTATCTTCAATTCACACCTTAGACGCCCCGCGTACCATGATTTACGCCCCGCGTGGTTGGTGTTGACCATATGTCAATGCTCAATTGACTACCGTGTGTTGAGGGGCATTGTTCTACGCACCGCGTTCCCTGTTTGACACCCCGCGTATCCGTGAATTAGTGCTTGATTATTTTCTTCTTTGTACCTGAAAAATAAAATCTTTGAGAACCGAGTTAGCTTGTTGTTTATTTTTCTCGAATTAATCAAAAATAAGGAAGTTTACAAAAAACGTAAAATTTATTTTTATTTTGTAATTTATTCGAAAACATACTATTTTTGTAATTAAACTTGTTTATTAAGCTCGAAATTATACCATAAATCACGCTAAAAGATAGGGACAAAACGTCCCTATCAACCTCCTCAGACTTAAAAGAAGTCGAAAGACAAAGGATTGAGACAATTGAGAAACAAACCTCCGGTTGGTTTTACCAAGTGCGTGATTTCAAAGCTAAAGTTTTACGAGAAGCTTTCGACAAGTACTTACGCAAGCGAATGAGTGACCAAAACTTATTCGAACCTCCACAATCAAACTTAGTAGGCAATATTAACGGGGATTGATTATCTTTTGAGAACCCGATTGTACCTCACCAAGGGATTTCACTCTTACGCTCAAACTTTTGGTGGGTCGGTGTTTTTACGCTCTTCTTTGCGCTTA
The DNA here is from genome assembly GCF_963576675.1 of Euphorbia lathyris. Classification (NCBI taxonomy): domain Eukaryota; kingdom Viridiplantae; phylum Streptophyta; class Magnoliopsida; order Malpighiales; family Euphorbiaceae; genus Euphorbia; species Euphorbia lathyris. The sequence goes on from NC_088912.1 coordinate 13,960,725, forward strand.
CTCAAAGTCACCTCGAGTTTGCATGTTCATCCAGGCTTTTCCACTTATATTATGGTTTAGGCAATATTAAAAATGGACCCGGAGGGGGGTTGTAATGTGGGTGGCTTTTTAGCGGTAAGTGGTTAATTTTTAGAAACTCTAGTGCAAACACCATTTTGATGATTGCATCACTTTTTCATTTGTTTGGCTTTAGCAAGCTCGTAAAATATAACTTGAAATTGCTCGGGTGGAGCTTGAGAATGCCTTTTTGCTCTCTATTTTTGCTTCATTTCTTTTTTCTTTTTCTTTTTATTTGAGAGCGGCACAAAAACGATTTCAAAGATTTATTGTGCTTATTGGTATTTGAACACGAGGAAAAAAGGTTAGATGTTAAAAAGGTGTTAGCAAAGAAGTTAGTTAATAGGCTCGAGGGGGTTTCCTAAAGGTTTATGAAAACGAGAAAAATAATTTAAGAAATAGTTAGCCTAAATGGGTCCGTTTTATCATATATTGCCCTTCTTACGAAAATAATTGTACTTAACCCGATATTAGATGCAAACTCTATAAGTTGAGTGAAGTCAAGCTCTCGAAATGTTGTGAAAGAAATAGAGTTCTCGTACGAACTCTTTTAGGCTCAAAAATACCTCACATGAATTTCGGGTTAAATTGTGTACTTTCAAGTTCTCGTAAAAAATTTCAAAAATCCCGTCTTTATTGCCTTTTTAAATTTCATTATAGAGATAACTGGTGGGTTAGGACTCAATGCTTTTGTTTAGTACGAATCTTGGCTTTGCATAAATTCCACAACTTTGAAATCAAGACTTAAATTTCTTAATTAAACTGATCCTTTGTGTTTCGACGTGTTTACTTTTGAAGACAAATAACGGAACTTTTAATTATTTTCCGAAGAAGGTAGCGTGTCGGGCAATTTATGAGCCAATAAATTAGTTCAATTATTTTTATTTTTGTTTTTGTTAGTGAAAAACAAACTGTAAGTGCGGGGTTGCATGACCCTCCGTGTGATTAAAATGATGTTAATTCCAAAGACGTCGGAAAAGAAAAGAAAACGAAAACAAAACGAAAAATAAAGGGGAAATTAAAGAGAAAAGACTTGAAGCGTAGAAGGTGGTACGCTCCACGTATCTACAAGATTAACCCATTCCGTTGATAATTTCTTCGGCGTGGATCGGATTTAGACTTGTTGACTCAACTACGTCCCGTGTAGACTAGGATACGCCTCGCGTGGTTGAGCTTCTGGAACTTATTTGCTTGAAATATGCCATGTACGCCCCGCGTGGTCTGGGTTACGCCCTGCGTAGTTGGGTTCCTAGAACTTTTGTCTTCAATTCACACATTAGACGCCCCGCGTACCATGATTTACGCCCCGCGTGGTTGGTGTTGACCATGTGGGAATGCTCAGTTGACTGCCGTGTCTTAAGGGGCATTGTTCTAATTACCGCGTGCCCTGTTTTACGCCCCACGTATCCGTGAATTAGTGCTTGATTGTTTTCTTCTTTGTACCTAAAAAATACGATCTTTGAGAACCGAGTTAGCTTGAAGTTTATTTTTCTGAAATTAATCAAAAATTAAGGAAGTTTACAAAAAACGTAAAATTTATTTTTATTTTGTAATTTATTCGAAAACATACTGTTGAAACACCTTTCTACATGATTTTGATTTGACAAAATTATTTAACAAGAATTAAATCTCCATGATAAAAATATTCCAACACATTATATTTAAATGCTTTGATTTATACTAATGTGTTTGTTCAATGTTGAGTTATTTAATTCATAAGACATTAAGTTGAATGACCCAAAGGCCCACAAGAGAAAGTCAAGCCTTAGTCAACGAATCAAAGCCTCACGGCCCAAGCAGATCAAAACGCAGTCCGTATTGAGTAAAACGCAAGCCCAGCAATGAGAAGGATCGAGAAGCCTTCAACCAAAAGCTTTAAGACGAAGTTGCTGAGTTGTGCGACAAGAAAGTCAGGTCAACGGCTGACTTGAATAAACTTGAAGACAAAGTATTTCTACTTTGGGTAAAGTTCAAAAGACGCAGAAAGCTGTTTGGAAGACTTTACCATAAATGTGGAGACATTCTGTCTTGTCTGACGGAAAGATGCTGAGCACTGCCGAAGACAGAAGATACAAGAATTTGATTGGCCGAGGACGCTGAGCACGTACTGAGTGAAAGCGACATGAAGCCGTTTCCCTTCAACGGTTATTTCGAAATTCAAAATTACCGGTGCATCAAGTGTCACTATAAATAGGCCACTCAAACGCTTCATTTGATACAGATCTTCAATCAAGTCGAAACGATGACCAAATTGATATTCAAAGTTCTGTGAGAAAAGCAAAGCAAATCTTACACCAATTCCAATTCTGTGTAAAAGTCTACAGTGATCTAAACCATCTAAAGTGTCTTAGCAATTATTGTTTAGGACAAACAAACACTTATCATTTCTAGAAGTATAGAAATGAGAAGTTGAGTACTTGGTCATAGTACTCAACACTAGAAATAGGAGTGAGTAGAGGAATAGAGGAAGGTACTCTTGTATACTCAGCTTTCTACTGTAAAAGGTTTGTGCTCTACCGTTAAAGAGCTCAGTAGAGGATTCTGAAAAGCTCGGAAGGAATTCCGGGGACTAGACGTAGGCGGAGAGGCCGAACCAGGATACGTCTGCTGAGTAATATCCTTTTAACCCTTATCTTCTTAAATTATTGCTTGCTATAAGAGCATCTCCAAGAGACTTTAGTGAGCTCCCTAAAAATAATATAAATAATTGACTCTTAGTGATTTAAGAGTGGCTAAGATATATCATCTCCAACAATGCTCCTTATATTCACTCCTTATTTGTTATATGATCATTAAGATTATTCTTTATTGTTACATTACCAATAGTGTGAGGAGAGGGACACATCAATAATAAATTATTAACAAAAAATAAAGTTAAGAGGCACTAAGAGGTGGAGAGAGGCTCTCTATTAATAGAGAGGATGGAGAGGCTCTTAGTGATTTAAGGAGCCACTAAGAGGCTGTAGGAGATGAATTTTCATTCTCTCTCCTCAAATTTTAACTTAAGAGCCAACTTAGAGGCTGTTGGAGATGCTCTAACATTGCCTAGTTAAACGCTAAAAAGAACATAAGCTGAGTTGAGTGAACTGAGAAGCTGAGTTTAGGAATAGACGCAAGTGCTATCTCATGACTCAAGGATAGATTCAGACTTAGTCACCTATTGACTAAGCTTGTATCTAGAACCTACTCAGTTTCACCGTGCTAAAAGACTTCGAGAAAGTCTAAAGCAAAAACTAGCAGTCAGCCATACGTGAAATTTTTTAAATAGTTCCTAACCCCCCCTTGGAACTAATATTGTCACGTTACACGAGACCAATAAGTGGTATCAGAGCTTAACAGCTCACTGAACATGATATAACTATCTTGAGCTGATCCCCACAATGGCTGAGAACATCACTCGTCTCCTCCCAAGAAATCAGACAACTCAGATTCTTCCTGAGGGAATGTCCATTACTAGGCCTCCTCTGTTCTTCGGGTCTAACTATACATTTTGGAAGAACAAAATGAAAAACTTCATTCAAGCAACAAACATGAGTGCATGGCTTTCCATAGTCCAAGGCCTGTTTGTTCCTATCGAAACTGTTGACGGACAAACGTCTGTCAAAGCTGAGGCTAAGTGGTCAGAGGATGACCTCAAGAAACTGCAAAATCATGTCACTGCTATAAACATGCTTCATTGTGCGTTAGATGCTGCAGAATACAATGAAATCTCAGGTTGCGAGTCAGCATAGGAGATATGGAAGAAGCTGGAGGTCACGTATGAAGGAACCAGTAAGGTCAAGGAATCCAAGGTGAACCAACACATGAGGTTGTACGAGTTGTTCAAAATGAATGATGGTGAAGGTATTTCTGACATGAACTCAAGGTTCACCAACATTATTAACGAACTCAAGAGGCTCGACAAGAACTTCACTGAGGAAGAGCAAGTGAAGAAGATACTGAGGAGTCTTCCCCAAAGCTGGAAAGCAAAGAAGACAGTCGTTGAGGAAGCCCAAGACCTAACCACCTACAAGTATGATGGCTCATCGGATCTCTGCTGACCCATGAGATATCGATGAAGAACTTTGAGGTGAAAGAAAAAGCTGAGGACAAGAAGCAAAAGTCTCTTGTCATGAAAGCTGACTCCACTAATGGTGACTCATCTGAGTAAGAGAGAAATGGTAGGGAGAGGAGTGAGAGAAGACATAAAAGGAGAAATGGAAGAGAGGGATTGAAGGTACATATGAAAACCATTAGCCGTGGTGCTGCTACGGCTGTTTGGAGAAGGGAGGAGAGATTTGTGCTATTTTGTTGAAGAAAGAAGATAAAGGGTATTTTAGTAATTTTATAATTTTTAAGGCTATATTAGTAATTCCATAAAAAGTGGGTCCCACTTTTTTTAATTTTACAGTTGAAAAATGCTAACGTGGCATAGTTGACCACCGTTGACCGGTCACAAAAACCGGCTGTACACTTTAGTAGGAGGTCATTTGAAGTTGGTACAGTTTAGTGTGACAAAATTTTGATTATACACCAAACTGTGATTTGGGATAAAAGTTGTACACCACGTATGTAATTTACCCCTCAAAGTACCAACTTTAATATTTTGTAAATATGTAAGAGCACAACGTGATTCTTCTTTGTTAATATAGATATAGAATGACTATGCTTTTGCAGTTTTATTTCTAGAGTGCTGGATCTATTGAAATTATTCATATTTTACTTATTTCTTATGTTATATTGTTTTAGATTTACCTTTTATGGAATTTTTTACCCTTGGTGGACTATTTATTGGGAGTAAATTACACCAATAGTACCTGAACTTGCATTGATGTAATTTACTCAAACAAACTTGCATTGACCGGTCATTTACCGGTAAAATTTACTAAATTGTCCGGTCATCGTTACTTCGGGTATATTTTTGGGACAAAATGTAATCTAGGTACCAAAGTGTAAAATAGGTAAAGTTCAGGTACTATTGGTGTAATTTACCCTATTTATTGGCTCTAACTTGAATTTATGTGGGATAATCTACTCTATTTTTTTCTTTTAAAACGCCAATGTATAATTATGTTGTATGTTAAAAGTTTAAAAAATAAAACTATGTTTGGGCTGGGCTTCAGAATAGATATTTGGGGAATTTACAAGGAAATTCAACTCTTAAAAATTATCTATACTTTTGTCAAAAAGTTATTTGAATAATGTCAAACCCAAGAATTTGACAGTTACATCTTCGGCTGCCATTTAAAAAAAAACACTCAGAAAATTATTTTGACATTTGTAAAATAAAAATTTATACTTTTTGATATATAAAGAAATAAATTATCAACATTAACAAAATAATAATAATATTATCATACATGATTTTCATGTAAAGAACCCTAGATATTTCGACCAAGCATTTATATTTGGGATCGAATCCATAATTGGCTATAGTGGTATCCAAAATTTAGTAATTTCCCCTTATGTATCATTTGGAAAATATTTTCCCCTTGCCATTAATCTTGAACATTAGGTTAAATGTTGTATCTAAATATGCTTTGCCTCAAATATCGTATCAGACTATTCATACTCAAATCTTGTTCGAGTGGGCCTTATTTGACCTAGTCTATCAGATTTAAGACTTGAACTTGTAAAAATAAAACCCATATAATTTATTCTCAACAACACTAAGGTGCATTTTTTATATATATATTCAAGTTCAAAGGCCAGAAATCTAAAAAACGTTCTTAAACTAGATTTATCTCAAGAAAATATATCTCTGAACCAGAAAAAATGTGAATTCAATTTCTTTGCTCATTCATCTTCTATTCTGCAAATGTTTGGACAAACAGGGTGCAGCAGACGGTTTGACGATAACAGAGTTGGTAAAGTCCTTGAAAAAAATAGAAGAGGTTTTATCATCTAGAGAATGTAAAATGAAGGGGAAATTGAGGGGGGAAATTTCAAATTGAAAAATCAAGGATAGAGGAGTGTGGAGAGTTAAGAGTAGAGCAAGACATATTATTGAAAGAAAAACAAACTTACACCAAGAGATTACTCACCAAATATAAGAGTAGAAATCCTTATGAAGTCTAAGTTGCCATAGACAAAGAAAGATAGAAAAAAGAGAAAGAAAAGTTAATAAAGTGTATAATAAAGTGTAAAGTTCTATGGTTTTTGCTTAAAAGTATTTGACAACATTCTCAGAATTCATCATACTTGAGGTTTCTGTCAGTTGTGATTATGGGAATGGGAGAGCTAAGTTATGCAAGGGATGGACATAATTTGTATAGGGAAACAAATTGGATGAAGGAGATGTTTGTGTTTTTGAGCTAGTTAATATGAAGGTTGTCATGAAAGTTACCATATTTTGGATACTTGAAGATGAGGCGCAACTAATACTCAAGTCAATCACCTTAGTTAAGCATGGTATTGATGTCTGACCTACAATAAATCTTTCAGGTGCCAATTCTTTCTCGGATCAATGTTCATTAACTGATTATTTGTTTAGCAAGAATCTCTTTCCAATTCAAAATTGCAAAGGAAAAAATAAAATATGATATTGATGTTACAAATATTTGTTTAGAAACTTCTTTTATGAGAAAAGTTCCTTTGATGACTATGATTAATCAATGTATGAGATGTTCTGGTTGTTATCTTATATTTGAAATATATGAGATTTCTAGTCTTAAATACATTACTTGTTACCTATATTGCACAGAATCTAAAACTGATATTGTGAAAAGTTATTTTGAAAAAAATTCGCTAGGCAACTTAATAGAAATAGAAAAAGCAACCGAACAACGTTAATGAGAAAAGTTTATGTGCAACATAGGTTGTTACTAGCACATGTCCATTGAGCATTGACTAATAAAGTGCTACATGTACTTATTTTTTTTTTAAATTGCTCATCGAATCTAGAAAGAAGAGCGATGTTAGACCTTTCCTATTGTTGGAGAATAGGTCTACTATTTCCCGATTCCATGTGAATGGTTCTATATGAACTTAATCTCTCTCTTCATTCTTCTTGAATTGTCCCCCTTAAAGGAGCAGGACCCCTAGAGTTGAGAGACGCAACGAACCAACATAAAAAATACTTAAGAGTCCCATCTCTCTCTTCATTCTGAACATCAGAGTTGGTTTTTGAACAGGGAATGAGTATTGAAGGGCCTGATTAACAAGCTCGGTGATGAGGAGGATGTAGAGTCAGTGTCACAGGTTCTAGAAACAAAACAACAGTTGAATCTCCTTCTTCAACAAGAGGAAACTTTTTGGTGGCTGTGGGTTAAGGTGTTTTGGCTTACGGGTGGTGAACTCATTACAAAATTTTATCACTCTTGCATTAAAGCATGACGGAAATAGAACCTTATTACCGCTCTTACGGATGACGAAAAGAGGGTGATTGAGGACCTAGGCAAGTTGAGTAATCATGTTCGTAATTATTTTCATACTTTGTTTGCTCCGCCTTCGGTTAATTTTTCTGATACATTAAATGTTTTATCCCAATATATTTCTGATAATATGAATCATGGTCTTGTTTCCCCCTTTTACTTATGAAGAATTTAAGAGTACAGTGTTTTAGATACAACATGATAAATCCCTGAGGCCTGATAGATTCAATCCGGGGCTTTGTAATGTGTTGTATTGTTTTAGTTAGTTGTATCTCTTATTTGTATCATCATTGCTTTCCCTAATGCCAGACAAGTGTAGGTTGATATGTGAGGTTGTTATCCTGTGTTGTCCTTTTGTTTGCGTGTTGAGCTTATCCATTTTCTTTGAAATTCCTTTGATGTTCTCTAAGTTATTTTGTTGTTTAGAGTAGAAACACTATGTATAGATTCCCAATTAATTCAATAAGATTCTGTATCATTTTTTCCATCTATCTTAGCTTGTAGAGCTTCTACAAGAGATTCTCTAATTTTAGTTTTTCGCCTGAATTCTTATAGTATTTTGAAGTCTGTATTTGGTTATCAGTCATGCTATTTTCTTTTTTACCTTTGTTTAGAAATATTTCTATTTCTGTTCAGTATGCTGGTAGTTTAGGAAATGGTGTTACATATTTTTGTTAGCAGCATGGAGTTTAAAGTTTAATTGACTTGTTCTCATTTTAAAAATTCCTCAATTTCTATCTGAATGTATATCTCAGAGTCTTTGTTATCCTCTTTTCTCCTCATGTTTACCTTTTTAGATTAAAAATGAGAGTTCTCGGTTGGTTACATACCTCCTGTTTGATTTACCAACAACAACATCATAGAGTAGGTAAACTAAGTGGACCGGTTAATGGTAACCACTACAAGAAAAATGAGTTTTAGTAAGAAAAATTTATTAAGAGTATGAAATACCGTTATGAAAAATATATTCTCAACATATCTAGTAAGAGTAAATTCTCTAATTATATTATTAATAAACAAAAAACTTTTGTTTGTTAAACTTATCTAAAAATTTCTCTTATTAAATTCATTACAAATTAAAATATTTTTATTTTTATTTATAGTAAAATAAAAGAACCATTATTAATTGTAATAAAAAGAACATACTCTTAATAACTCTATTGGTAAGAGGTCAACCCCTAATTAAAAAAATTTGGCTTTACCGCCAACGTTTCCCTCCCTAAATTTGGTTGCCCCCAAAACCCACGCTTCCTATTTTGTTATCTAAAAACCTAAAATTTCAGACAATTTTTTTCCCACTCCCCATAAGGAAAAGCATCGCTCCTCAATCTCAATCTGTATCTTTTCATTTATTTGTTGGATCACTTTATTATCTTTCTATTCCAGAAACCCTTTTCGTCAACCTCAAGCCCTAGCTTTTCATCAATCATTGCGTGCTGCTCTATTAATAGAGAGGATGGAGAGGCTCTTAATGATTTAAGGAGCCACTAAGAGGCTGTTGGAGATGAATTTTCATTCTCTCTCCTCAAATTTTAACTTAAGAGCCAACTTAGAGGCTGTTGGAGATGCTCTAACATTGCCTAGTTAAACGCTAAAAAGAACATAAGCTGAGTTGAGTGAACTGAGAAGCTAAGTTTAGGAATAGACGCAAGTGCTATCTCATGACTCAAGGATAGATTCAGACTTAGTATCAAAAAGAGCCCACAAGGTCCGCCAGAAGTGACTCAGAAACTTCGTGTCACGATCTGAGACAATACTCTTTGGTACTCCATGTAGTCTGACGACCTCCTTAAAGAACAGTTTAGCAGTTGCCGATGCATCATTGGTTTTTCGGCATGGTATGAAGTGTGCCATTTTTTAGAATCGGTCAACAACCACAAAGATGGAATCCATGCCCCTCTGAGTTCTGGGTAACCCTAGGACAAAATCCATGGACAGATCCTCCCATATAGTTTCTGGTACAGGTAGTGGTAGTTGCAAACCAGCATTAGTGGGGTGTCCCTTGGCGGTCTGGCAGATATAGCATCGTTCTACTAGGTACGCCACATCTCTCCTCATCTTGGGCCAGAAATAACGGGAACTTACTGCTTCATAGGTCTTGTTTCGCCCAAAATGTCCCTCCAGGGATCCGCCATGCAGATCGCGGATAACCTTTTCGCGGATGGAAGTGCAAGGTAAACAAAGTTGGTTACCCCTCATTAGATACTCATCCGTGATGTGATACGCTCCATCTCCATGCTAGGTTTTACATTTCTCCCAAATGCTACCGAAATCGGGATCCGCCAGGTACTCTCCTCTAATATGTTCGAAGCAGTCGGTCTCCAGATTGACAGTTTTTATTAGTGCAAACCTACGACTCAAGGCGTCCGCCACTACGTTTTGTTTTCCCGCCTTATGGATAAGCTTATAGGGGAACTTATCTATGAAGGCGGACCATCGGGCATGCATGGAGCTTCGAAGTTGCTTCTGACTTCCTAGATACTTGAGGGCCTGATGGTCAGTGTAGAGAATGAATTCTTTCCCCACTAAGTAATGATCCCATACTTTCAATGCCCTCACTATGGCATAAAATTCTTGATCATACGTTGCCCACTTTTGTCGTGCGTCACATAGCTTCTCACTGAAGTACGCAATGGGCCTTTTCTCTTGCATCAAAACACCACCAATCCCAATTCCACTGGCATCACACTCAACTTCAAACAGTTTATCAAAATCAGGATACGCCAGCACTGGCGCTGTACTCAGTTTTTCTTTGATCAAGGCGAAGCTCTCTTCTTGGGCGTCCGCCTACTCGAACCCCTTTCCTTTCTTCAAACATTCTGTCAATGGGGCCACTATGGAACTGAAGTTCTTAATGAATCTTCGATAAAATGTTGCTAGCCCATGAAAACTCCTGATGTCCCCCACATTCCTCGGAGTCGGCCATTCTCGGATGGCTCTCACCTTCTCTCCATCCACTTGGACACCGTCGCCACTAACCATGAATCCAAGGAAAACCAAACTTTCCATGACAAAGTCACACTTCTTGGTGTTGGTGAATAGCTGGTGTTTCCTTAACAGATCAAATACTGTCTGCAAGTGATTCTCATGATCCGCCAAGGTCTGGCTATGAATCAAAATATCATCAAAATACACAACTACGAACTTCCCAATCACCGGGCGAAGCACCTGATTCATTAGCCTCATAAAAGTACTAGGGGCATTGGTCATCCCAAATGGCATCACTAACCACTCATACAATCCATCCCTAGTCTTGAAAGCAGTCTTCCATTCATCCCCAGCTCGAATACGTATCTGGTGATAACCGCTCCTGAGATCAATCTTGGATAAGACTTTAGATCCGCCAAGCTGGTCCAGCATATCATCCAACCTTGGAATGGGGAATTTGTACTTGATGGTGATCTTGTTGATGGCCTTACTATCAACACACATCCGCCAAGACCCATCCTTCTTCGGCGTAAGTAAAGCTGGAACGGCGCAAGGACTCATACTCTCCCTAACGTATCCCATCTCGATGAGTTCCTCCACTTTCTGTCTCATGATGTCGTTCTCCTTCGGACTCACTCGATAGTGTGGGAGGCTTGGTAAGCTAGCCCGAGGCACAAGATCGATATGATGTTGGATGTCCCTCAAAGGTGGTAACCCACTGGGTAGCTCTTCCGGGAACAGATCTTGATACTCGCCAAGTAGGCGGATCACTTTATTTGGCATTTCCCTCTTGCTCCTTTGTGCTGATTCGTGATTCACCTTTATCATGACCACATATACCATCTGACTCTCTTCGCATTCGTTGACGAATGACTTGTGTGTGGGACAGACTACCAAGGTGGACTTCTCATCGGCCTTTGATTCCCTCATCATGGGTGTGAGTACGAACTTCACCCCATCCTTTATAAATCTGTAAGTATTCCTTCTTCCGGCGTGGATGGCGTCATTATCAAACTGCCAGGGTCTGCCCAATAGTAGGTGGCAGGCATCCATATCGACCACGTCACAACAGACTTCATCCTTATATTCGCCGATTTCAATAGGTACCTTACATCTCTGGCTTACTCTGAGTTCACCCACATCCTTGATCCATCCAACCCTGTAGGGGTCAGGATGTGCCTCCGCCAGCAATCCAAACTTCCGAACGGCGCTGCTACTCACAATGTTCTCCTGACTACCACTATCAATGATTACGTTGCATCGCCCTTTGTTCACAAGGCAACGAGTCCGGAATAGTTGATGCCTCTGATCGCCCTCTAGTCGGCTGGAGACTAATAAGCGTCTAACCACATGAATGGCGTATCTCCCTTCATCCGCCTCATCATCATCCTCTCCCAAGGGTTCACAATATACTTCATCCCCTTCTTCATAGTCTTCTTCACATCTTTCCACCATGTTAGCACTCTTCCTCCTAGGACACTCGTTGGATCTATGGCCTAGTTCATTGCACCTGAAACATTTAAAAGGCGCGGGCCTCGCATATGGATTGTTGCTCTTAGGTGGTGTAGGTACCTCCTTGTATGGCCTAGTATCTCCAACAGATCCTCTTCCCACACTGTTAACCCTGACTCCACTGGCACTCGCCACTTGCTTGCCTTTGTCATAAGACTTCACGTTATCCCTTCCTCTAGACGTATACTCGGTAGCGGCGGATCTCCGGGTTCGCCCGCTTAGTTGAGATTCAGCCTTCAGGGCCAAATTCCTGGCATCTTGCACTCGAACCACCATCTGTGTGCCAATACAATCCTGGATGTTGTATCTCAACCCTTCTAGGTACCTAGAGGTCTTTTGGCTTTCAGTTTCAGACAAGTTGGCCCTAGCCGATAACCTTAAGAATTCTGAGGTATACTCATGGACACTTCGGGCACCTTGAGAGCATCCTCTGTAGGAGCTGTAGATATACTGCTCATAGTCCGACGGTAAGAACCGCTCCCTCAACATCGCCTTCATTCGTAGCCAAGATCTAATCGGATCTCTGCCCCCTCTTCTTCTTTCTTCCCTCATCTGATCCCACCAAACTGATGCGCCACCCTTCAGGCGATACGCCACCAGCCTTACTTTCCTCTCATCAGGAATCCCAGCATATTCAAAGAAGCGCTCAACTTCCGATAACCAATCTAAGAACCCCTCTATATCCAGTTCACCACCAAAAGATGGTAAGTCTATGTTTAACTTAAAGACATCATCCCTGTCAAAGTTTCCTAGATCTGGTTCTGCCCTAGCCATACCCACACGTCTGTTATCATTCGGGCCAACACTCATATTTCTAAAGGCACCATTATCCCCAATATCCTCAAAATCATCACTATCGCTATCAGCGTTATGCACAAGGACAAAGTCAGGCCTTCTTACCTCAGGATCCCTATGACCCATTTGTGGACGTGGTTGTTCAAGGGCTCCTTCCTTTCTCTGAGTTGATCCTCCTGCTGCGGATTGGATTAAGGACGGAACCTCCAGTTTGAAGTTTTCCAGGGAGGTGGTTAACTCCAGGAACTTTTGATCGGTCTGTCTCTGCCGCTCATGGCTGGCCTGAATCTGTTCCGCGAGGTGCTCCCTTAGCTCCTCATACATCCGGTCACTGGTTTCCATGGAATCTTGCGGTTGTCGGGGTTGAACCATTGCCAAAAGAAGTTTCGGATCAGGAAACGATTGGCTCTGATACCAACTGATACGGATTGAAAGCGATAAATGGAGGTTTTAGTCGTAAACCAACAAAAATGTTCTTCTCAAGCTTAACTTGAAGGAGTGAATCCCGATAACAAGGTATAAACCTTAATTCTCAAAGAGAAATGATATTTGATTGATAAAAAGTTGTTCCATTCTTACAAAATGAGGGTATAAATACATCCCCTAATGACCGACGCTACCCTTATTAGGGTTACAAAAAGGCATAAGACAAAGGGCAAAATGGATAGTCTGCTCAGACAAGGAGTACGACGGCGCAGGTACGGAATGTCAGACTGTCTGTTGGTCGACTTGCTGAGGAAGTAATCTTGGCGATCCGCCCATGCTCATATGTGGATACGCCTTCTGGCGTACTCCTAGATCCGCCTTGCTCGCATGTCTTAGGGATCCGCCCTTCCAGGTGCATCCTATGTGAGCTTGATTCTTGAAGACCCGCTAGAGTCCGCGCGATCAGTGTGGCCAGTTCGGATGTCCGCATCACTTTATGCATTGTTTTGTGCATTGGTCATTTGTAACAATTGCAATTTAATTGTCTCATCCGTATTAGAATATCCACATCTATAGTAGTCGCAAGGCCATGATTGAGGCCTATGACCTTACTGCCAAGAAAGACTTAATGGCTCTGGATAAGCTTTCCCATGAATTCTACTGTCAGACTTTCTAAATTTTTAAGTTTCGGACATTCTGATTACAGTGCTGATATCTTTTATTTTTGTGACATGCCTAAGAATTGTTCCATTTGGAACTATAGGCATGATGCATAATACCTTTTCACCATTTATGCCACACTTGGCAAACTGTGGTCCACGGTTAATTTTGTGTATATTTTAGCATATTATCTTGTTTTCCCTTTTCCAGATTCAGTAAATTCTAATATTTGTTGAAGTATGCCTTTTCTTTTCTGATTTTTTCATTTTTGGGTTTGATTTTACCATTTTTTTCAATAGTATGAACCTCTCCTTTGGTTGTGTACGGGACGGACCAAGTCTGTTCGCATGCATGTCATATAGTTGCCATGACTATCATTAACTTTCTGATTAGCTAATATAATTTGATAGACGATTTTGGTCAATATCACTATGTACGGATGTTATTTGTCATATTGCTGATTTGCTTTTATTTACCTTTTTATTTGTTTTGGAGTGACATGGATATTATTTGATGCTATCATAGCTCCATTTTGGTGGCCAGATCTGAAAAGGTAGAGCAGAAAAAAAGTAGGATAGAGAGAAATTGGGAGGATATAAACGATGAAATGGAGTGGCTCTATGGTGGTGAATGGCAGAAGCCGTTGTAGGGGAGGAGGCGGGTCGGACTGTTAGTGATGGAGAAAGAACCCTAGGGTCTGAATTTGGCGTAAAGTGAAAATTTGGGGAAAGCCTAAATCTGTAACATTGAAATATTGGGAAAAAAATTGGGGGGAAGGGAAGGCGGCAAAAAGATTCGTGAAAAAAGAGGTGAAAATAGGAAATAGTGAGCGGAAAATTTCACTGAAATGAAAAAAAATATATTTTTTAGTCAATAAAAGTATATTGTATTTTTCCACTCATTAAATGTATTGAGAACATACTTTTAATGAGTGTATTTTTAACCCACATTAAATTTTGGTCATTAAAATCAGTTTTTCTTGGAGTGAAATAACTAATTAGTTTAGTTTTATCATTATTGGTGAATTATATCCCTATGGAGATGGAGATTTGAATTTCACTATTGGCACTACTGATTATATACAAAATTGGTTTTTCGCTCAAGTTCCCAAGTATGTAGTACTAGTACTTTGAGCACTCATAAATCAGGAAAGAACATCCTTATGAGTCAATCTTCACATATGAACCTAATAGATATTAGAAAAACATTCATTATTAATTTTGTGATGCAGGAAGAACAATAACAACAGTAGTAGATATGAAGGAACAACATGGCAAATCAAGTTCAAGATTGACGCAGTTTATCACAGTGGAATATATACTCTAAGATTGACTTTAGCAACTGCAAATGTTGCAGACTTGGAGGTTAGTATTGTTAAAAATAAAATACTAAACTTAATTTTTAATTATTAATAAATAAATAAATAAGGCGTGGGTTAGACATGCATGTGATGGATGGAGACAAAAATATTCAAGTTGATGTTTCCATACTTTTACTTTGAAAAAAGAAAAGAAAAAATGAAATAAAAAATTGTATGCAAAAGATGGAGAGGTGGAAGATATGCCAGAAATGATATAAATTAGAGTGAATTGTCTTCTAATTTTGTACTAGTGTAGGAGAAGTTAATAAAAAAGATTTTCTTTGTTTTTTTGCCATTTTAGTTTCCTTTAGACCATAAAATAAAAGTCCTCAAAATTATATAATTAGTCCTCACAA
Source organism: Euphorbia lathyris (assembly GCF_963576675.1). Classification (NCBI taxonomy): domain Eukaryota; kingdom Viridiplantae; phylum Streptophyta; class Magnoliopsida; order Malpighiales; family Euphorbiaceae; genus Euphorbia; species Euphorbia lathyris. Next base: position 13,976,171 of record NC_088912.1, read on the forward strand.
GTTACAATTCCATCTCTTTCAAGCAATTTTGTGAAGAGCATGGAATCCATCATTTCCTTTCAGTGCCCAGATCACCACAGCAAAATGGCGTAGTATAAAGAAAGAACAGAACGGTGCTAAATATGGTGAGGAGCATGTTAAAAAGCACAAATTTACCGAAGAAGTTATGGGCCGAAGCAGTAGACTGTGTTGTCTACTTGTTGAACAGATCACCAACTTTCAGTGTTTGGGATCAAACTCCACAAGAAACATGGAGTGGAATAAAACCCAGTATTTCTCATTTGCGTGTTTTTGGCAGTGTTGCTCATGTCCATGTACCGGATGAAGAACGCAAAAAGCTAGATGATAAAAGCAAGAAATATTTGTTTGTGGGCTATTCAAAACATTCCAAAGGGTACAAAATGTTCGATCCTCAGACTCAGAAAATCGTCATCAGTAGAGATGTCACCGTTGATAAAGAAGATGTTTGGGACTGGACCGGTGAAAAAGAAAACAGCTACGGTTTTTATCCTTTTATGGATGAAGACAATGATCAGGAAGAACCAGCCATAGTCGCAGCCACAACACCAACAACCAGTTCAACATCAGGAAGCTCATCCAGTTCTAGTTTGTCCTCGAGTGATGAAAACAGTTCAGATCAACATCCGCTCGGAAAGCCAAAAAAAATCATACCTATTAAAGATCTCTATGATGTAACAAGAAATCTCAATGATGAATTAACTTTTTATTGTCATTTTGTTAATGATGAACCAACAGATCAAGAAGAAGCAATGAAAGATGAAAAATGGAGAAAAGCCATGAAAGAGGAGATTCATTCTATCGAGAAAAATAAAACATGGGAGCTGACATCACTTCCGGCCGGTCAAAAACCCATTGGAGTTAAATGGGTGTTCAAAGCAAAGAAATATGCAAACGGTGAAATTGTGTGACATAAAGCAAGACTGGTGGCGAAAGGGTTCAGTCAACGACCCAGAATTGACTACAATGAAGTTTTTGCTCCTGTTGCCAGAATGGAGACTATCAGACTCTGTAGCTGCTCAACACGGGTGGAGAACCAATCAAATGGACGTGAAATCTGCATTTCTCAACAGCTATCTGGAAGAGTAAATTTATATCCAACAACCACTTGGGTATGTTGTGAAAGGTCAAGAAAATAAAGTGCTAAAATTGAAAAAGCCACTTTATGGTCTTAAGCAAGCACCACGAGCCTGCAATAGTGGCATTGACAAATATTTTCAAGAAAATGGTTTTGTCAAATGCCCATATGAATATGCCCTGTATGCAAAGTGAAAAATGGAGATATGTTACTTGTTTGTTTGTATGTGGATCATCTCATTTTTACAGGGAACAATACTAAGATGTTTGAAGAGTTCAAGAAGACAATGGCTCGTGAGTTCGAGATGACTAACATTGGTCTAATGTCATATTATCTTGGCATTGAAGTGAAGCAGAATGACGACAGAATTTTTATTTCTCAAAGTGGTTTTGCGAAGGAGATCTTAAAGAAGTTCAAGATGGAAAATTGTAATCCGCCAGCACGCCAGTCGAATGTGGAATCAAGTTGACAAAAGATGAAGGTGGAGACAGAGTAAATCCGACATTATTCTGAAGCTTGGTCGAAAGTCTCATATAGTTGACATGTACGAGACCGGATATTCTTTATGTAGTTGTCTTAGTAAGTCGACACATGGAAGTCCCAACGGTGTCACATTGGAACGCAGCCAAAAGAATTCTCCGTTATGTGAAAGGTACAACTAATTTGGGTTTACTTTATTCAAAATCTGATGATTTCAAATTAGTTGGGTACAGTGATAGTGACTGGGCCGGTGACAAGGATGACCGAAAAAGTACAAATGGTTTTGTATTTTGTCTGGGTGATACTTCATTTACATGGAGTTCGAAGAAGCAGGCAATTGTGACACTGTCAACCTGTGAAGCTGAATATGTTGTTGCAACCTCATGTGTCTGTCATGCAATTTTGCTTCGAAAATTGCTAAAAGAATTTCAGATGAGTCAAAATGATCCAACGGAGGTTTATATCCATAACAAGTGTTCATTGGCATTAGCTAAAAATGCAGTGTTCCATGATCGGAGTAAACACATTGACACGAGGTATCATTTTATTCGGGAATGTATTCAGCAAAAGGAGGTGATACTGAAATACGTAAAGACGCAAGATCAGATTGCAGATATTTTCAAGAAGCCGCTGAAATACGATGTGTTCAGTCATTTTAGAGCTCAACTGGGAATCTCGAAAAATTAAGTTTAAGGGGTATGTTAAAAATAAATAAATAAGGTGTGGGTTAGACATGCATGTGATGGATGGAGACAAAAATATTCAAGTTGATGTCTCCATACTTTTACTTTGAAAAAAGAAAAGAATCATACATTGACTCTCAATACTTTTACTTTGAAAAAAGAAAAGAAAAAAATAAAATAAACAATTGTATGCAAAAGATGGAGAGGTGGAAGATATGCTAGAAATGAATATAAATTAGAGTGAATTGTGTTCTAATTTTGTACTAGTGTAGGAGAAGTTAATAAAAAATATTTTCTTTGTTTTTGTGCCATTTTAGTTTCCTTCAAAACAAACAAGTTACAATTCCAATCCTTATTAAATAGCAATTTTAGTCCCTCAATTTCAACAAATATACCAAATTTTAATTTAATCACATTCTTGAAGTCTAAATGTATTGATTATAATTTTTCCTTGAAGGTTCGGATAAATGACCAAGATTCAAATTCTTCTCTAGTATTGACAATTGGAAATTTGGAAAGGACAATACAATAGCTCGACATGGAATTCATGGGAAATACAGGCTACTAAATGTTGAAGTAGGAGCTAAACTAGTTTCAAGGATTAATAATACCATATTCTTGACACAAGCAAACAATGCATCTCCTTTCCAATGACTCGTGTATGACTACATTCTATTAGAGACCCCTACTATTTCTAGTTAATATCATCTCACTTTTTATTCTATTACTCTCCCATAATACTTTTTCTTTTATCTATTACATTTTTTGAATGAAGCCAGGCGAATGGCAGGTTGGAGCGCAAGACATCCCAACTAGATCGGTACCCCCTGCAGAACTCCTGTACCAAGGCCGATATTATTAAAAAAACAGATTAAAGCTGTACAAAGTTATGAGAAACGGTGAAGAGCAAAAATTGGGATAATTCATTTTTCTTTACTATAGTAACCTCTTGATTTCAGACAAAGGTCTACTAGTTTAGTTGCCATAAAAGTGAATATCATAGAATGAGAATTGAAAACTTATCAAGCTTCGTTGGAAAGAACAATTAATCTATTATTTTTCATTAACTAGAATTATGGATCACACTGTTTTCGTATACAGTGTCCCATTATGATATGCCACAAAACTAACCATCTTCATAAAAGACTTTCAAAATTTCCCGTGATTTTTACCAACCTATACATGTGCACTTTTTGTAACAGTTGTAAGAAAATTTGATGTTGTTTCAGCTCTTTTCACCACGATTTTCATTATACTTCAGCAGATTCCCTCCAGACAAAGCATATGAAAGACGTCATCTTGTCTAAAGATGTTGACATCACAAACACTGTTAATGATTTGGTCTAGGGCTGGGCACAGTTCGGTCCAAGTCGGGGATTCATGAATCTCCAGTATTGGATTGAAATTCGGAGATTAATAAAAGGAAATCTCCAGGATTGGATTGAAAGAATAAATCTCCAGAATTGAATTGCCCCAAAATTTCGGTCCAGTCCAGTTCGGGGATTCGGAGATTCGGTTCCGGTCCAATCCAATATAATTTTTCGGTGATTCGGATAAATATCTAATAGTTTAAGTCCTAAACAATATATTAAAAATTTAATTTACAAAATTTAGGCTAAAAAAAACCCCACAAAATCAAAGTATTAAGACAACAAAACTAAAAAAACCCACAAAATCAAAGTTACAAAATAACAAATCCATAAAAACAAACAACCTTTAATTCAAAAAAGATAACACTTCATTAGCAAAATCTCTCTAATCATCATCCCAATTTCTAATTGAATCTTCTTAACACAACAAATTCCTTATTTTCCAAAGCAAAGGCAGTAAAAGCCAAACATCAACCTAAACATATAAAATTTACCATATTAGTGAATCAACAAATGTTAAATTAATTAGCTTTCACTTCAATAAAACTAATCAACACACTAACAAAAAGTAAAAGGGAAAAAAATATGCTTACCAAAGTGCATTTAATTCGGTTAAAAAAACCTTAGATATCCAATTGAAATATGGATAAAAGAGATGATGCAATTTCAGGATCAGAACTAATTTCTACAAATTAAATAACATTTATATAGTTAGTATTCATAAATATTTAATTAAAATAAAACTATGAAATATAATTGGTAAGTAAATATTACCTTCTTCAATAGCATCAAGATCTTCAACTTCTTCTTCATGCTTGAAAGCTTGAGTTGAAGTTTTCAACCAATCTTGACAACAAATCAAAACCGCAGCTCTAGCAGGAGTTAAAGAACTCCTAAATTGATCCAAAGTTCTACCACCTGTGCTAAACGTAGATTCAAAAGCCACAGTTGAGCATTGAATTGCAAAAACATCTTTTACAACTTTGGATAAAGTAGGATATCGCATAGCATTAACCTTCCACCACAATAGAAGGTCAAACTCAATTACATATTTTTCAGGTACCTCATTGACATATATTTCCCATTCTCCCTCAATTGACATATCTTTATCAATATTTAAAAAATAATCATCAATCTCATCATCAATGTCATCATCTGCTTCATCCAAACTAGAAGAATGTGCTCCAAGGTTCACATTTTCTTGCACATTTTGCACTATATACTCATCTAACAATGCAATAATAATCTTTATGACTTGTGCCACCAACTCATTAGCATCCCTTTTCCCCATTCCCATTATTTCAAAATAATATAAACACACAAAAAATGGTATCTCTTATGAGGATTTTCATGATATTTATTGTAATCTCTATTCTTTTCTTCAGTGATATTTCACAATCACTTGAAGAACAAAATGTCATTGACAATTATGAATTCTTAACAAATGATCAACAATCTGCTTTTCATAGAAAAGTTGTCCACTTTCTAATTATTCACTGAAGATTTGGATGATCAAATTTCTTTGATTCTTGGTTATCTGACTAAGGGCGGATGGGGTAGGCAAAGATAGCTGCATTTCTATAGGTTCAATTCATCAATGTCGGTATCTCAGTCATAGATTGATGTTGTCCTCCCTTGGCAGATTAAGCAAAGCTTTTTTAGCTATAAGACCCCTGAACAAGAGGTGATGAGATGGAAAAGGTGGGAGTGGCTATCTAGAAAATTTTCCATGGCTGAAAAACCAAGTGAAGAAAATTTTCCTAATTGATTTTCCATGAGAGGAAGCTTCTGTGAATTAATTAAGAACTATATCTAATACCCTAACATATAAAACTTCAAATATAACACAGAACATATAAAACTTCAAATCTACACCATGTACACAACATAGAGTTTAGAAATTGAAATATAAAAGTTCAGAGTTTAGAAAACTTATCAAAGTTTAGACCTTATTATGACTATATTATAATGTTATATCTTATTAATAAATTATAAATTTATATTATTGTAATTAGTTTACCAAACCTTACAAAATATATAACTATATATTATATAATATTTCTCTTTATATAAAGTTAATGTATGAAATATAAATTTATTATTGTTAAACTTTCGGTTATTTCAGTTCGGTCCAATCCAATCCAATTCAATCCGGTTATCGGTCCAGTCCTGCATAAATTTCGGTCCAGTTCGGTCCAGTTCTTTGACAAAAAGTCAACGGTCCAATCCAGTTCGGTTCTCCAAAAAAAGTCAACGGTCCAGTCCAATTCCGGAGTTTTTTCCTCGGATATTCGGTCAGGTCCAGTATCTCCAGGATCCGCGCCCAGCCCTAATTTGGTCAATAGATCAGCTAATTGATTTGCAGACGACCCATAAGTTGTACTTATAAGTACTCGCTCACAAAATGACAATCAATTTCTATATGAATATTTATTTTGTGGTGAAAAGTCATTAATTAAAAAAATTAATATTTATATAAATATTTATTTTGTGCATTATAGTTTAATTTAAAAGTCATTAATATAATTAAATTTATGAATTGACCGAGCAAGAAAAGTTTTACAAAAATCAATTTTTTGTCGTTGTTTGGATGAATTATTTTTTGCAGATATAAACTTAAAATTTGTAGTCATGGATGTAATTAAATCCAACAAATTTAACTAGTAAGGGAATACTAAAATAAACCATTATACCAACCTTTTGTAGTTGCTGTTTTATCAAAATAAAAAATAAAATATTCATTGTTGTTGTAAGCTTATACTCTTAGTCTCATTTTTGCCCTTACAAGCACAATATTATTTTCATATTTGCCAAAAGAATAAATTTGAATATATATTTTTTTCAATTGAATCAATTACTCAAGAATAAAGAATAATCTAACCCTACTTTAAACTTCTCTTCACTCTTTCTCATCAACGCTGCTGTTGATCTCCTCTGTTTTGCTTAATCTGTTTGAGTAGCTTGTCAAAGTAAAAACCCTAAACCAAATTCTTCCCAGTTCCTCCCCAAGTTACCCCAAGTTACCTTTCGTTATCTCTCTCTCGGCAACAAAGGTCATCATCTGATTTCATCCTCCTGGCTCTAATCTAAGATCTAATCAGATTCTTCCCAGTTCCTCCTCTCTAACGGGAACAAAGGCCATCATCTGATTTCGTCCTAAAGAATAAAAACAAGATCTGATAATTTCCATCATCTGATTTGGTACTTCTGGATCTAATCTAAGATCTGTTGTCTTCAAATCATCATGGTATTTGATTCTAACTCACGTTATCAGTTTTCAACTTTTAAATCTTTGTTGTCTTCTGATGTAACTGGAGTTAGCTTAGTTGTCACCGAGTGCTGCTGATGATCTGAATTTTAAATATTTTAAATAGTTTCCATTACTTTAATTACTCATATGTGCTTCTATCCCTTCACTGTATGGTTTTTTATCACTGAGTTTTTGTGTTGGTCACTGATATTTTAATCACTCATTGTTTTTTTTATATTATGATAAATGTCTTCAGTGTTTTGAACTACATGCATGGTTAATGTTCAACTATATTAATATTTTCAATTGTTCTATTTTTTGGTGGATCTAAATTGTTGTTTCAATGCCATACTTTCATGTGACATAAGAAACAAAGTTCCAAGATTCAGACCTTCTTGATACAATAGGTAATAATAAGCACAACATCTGCAAAGATTATTTTTTATCAATAACTTGATAACTATGATACTTACCTATTTTAATTTTCTTCTCCTTTCTTCACATTATGTGAATATTGATATTGTGTGTTCCAAGTTGTTTAATTGTTTTATTTATCCTTCAATATTTCACTTGATTTAAAATGGATTTTATCGGACTTTTGTACCTAGAATAAAAAAACATGACAGTATTATGAGAAATTTTTGTGGATACTTTGCTAGTTTGCTTCAGATACAAATGTTTAGTTTAGTTACTTTTGTTTCCTTTAAATGATAGCGTAAAGAAATGAAGGTTTTAGTTTTTTTTTATTTAAATCAAACCCGATGGAATCAATTATTTTAACTTAATTAATTTTGTGCAGAAAAAACCATGGTGAAGAAATGGGAAGAAGATTCATGTCAAGACGTGAGTGCATCAGCAGATCTTCCAGGCACTAAGAAGAACAAAAAAACATATTTTATCACTTATTGCAGAATGTTGCCGGCGAAAACTATCATGAAGATGATAATAACACATAAGTAAGTTGAGGTTTAAATTACTAATTCCTTGTTCAAATGTGCAAATCAGGAGTCATATTGTTAACATTGCTTGTTTAAGATAAGATGAATATGATAGGATCGATAGGCTAGTGATGAATGGTTCCTTGTTGAACTGAACTGCAAATTCAACATAGGTTGCAATGATCCTATTTATGGGATAAACTATATTCTTTCTATGCTTTTAAGGCTTGGTTTTAAAAGACTTTGTTGAAGATAAGATGAATCTGGTAGGATCATGAGGAAAGGTTCGTTATTGAACTGAACTACAAATTCAGCATAGCTTACAGTGATCCTATTCATGGGCTAAACTATATTTATCCCATGCTTTTAAGGTTTGGTTTTGAAAAACTACTTCCTCCGTTTCATATTAGATGTCGTTTTAGAGAGCTGTATAGAAATTAAGGATATTAGAAAAAACACATTGTGGCCCCTTAGTTATTGACTCCACTATTTATATAAAATGATATGTATAATAAAACAAAAAAAAAGTATGTAGAAAGACGTGTAATATGAAACGGAGGTAGTATCATATTGGAAAGTAGTACATATTGTTGTTGATTTTTCTCTAAGTAGTGCATTATTGTAAGGTAAGACAGCTGAACCTTGATGTGCACCTCATGGTCGTGCTTGTTTTCCTGGCTATGGTACTTTGGTTGTTGATTCTAAGTTGGTTTTAATTCAGGTATACATTATTGTAAGGTAAGACAACTGAACCTTTATGTGCACCTCATGGTCGTGCTTGTTTTCCTGGCTATAGTACTTTGGTTGTTGATTCTAAGTCGGTTTTATTGTATTTAGGCAAATTCCTCAAAATTTGTCAACTTGAGGGTTGAGCTATACAATTAACTAATAGTGATATTTTAATTGTATGATAAGTGGGTTTAAATTAGGTTAATCGTTATTTTTTTCTGTTAGAATTCGTTTATTAGATGTGATAATGATATTTTAATTATGTGTTAAGTCGGTTGAAATTGATACCAACAAAACAATATTAAGCGGTCTTCAATTTCGTCTTCATATACCAGAAATTTTTTATGTATCATCTACGAGATGAATGTCCTTTTCCATTGATAACCCCATTAGAATAAGCAACTTAACCCATTTTTACTAGAGAGGAACAGTCGAGATAAGAATATTGAGCTAGGATGCAGCAAATGGATAGGCCATAATAACTAGTACAACTTTAAAAATGAAGAAAATAACAAGTGTATTAGTTAATGTACTAGTACAACTTTTTTGATATTAAGTGGTATGAATAACTCATGCTTAAGATTGCTGGATTTTGGTAATTGATATTTGATTGTAGATAAATGACAATAAAGCTTTAATGTTAATGTACTAGTACAACTTTAAAAATGAAGAAATACCAAGAGGATAAAGGCATTTTCATATTATTAGAATTTTTTTTAAGACCCTCATTTGTCAAATATAAATATACCTGTTGTTTTTGTGAGTTCATAACAGGTCAGTTCGAAATGATTTGGGACCGCTTATATGGCACTCACCGCCGGTAGCATGGCTATACATACTGCAACAAGTCTAGATAGTGTTTAATCCTATAAGTATAATATAAAGTTATAGGAAATTAAGTTGATTTGTTATTGAAGGATATTCTTTCAATATACAACTTGTTGTCTACCCCCACACCTTACTGATAAAGTATCAAATCTAGTGCCTAATGCACTAATTTTGTTTGAGGTTATCTTCTTTTATTTGGTTTCTTAAACATAGTGCCAACCCAAGTTTTCCAAATACTAGATAGGATATTTGTTGCTTTTCCTTTAGGACTGACTTGACTGCATTTGGTTTGACATCATTCATTTCTTTCCTTCTCGGGCACAGGCACAGGAAATAGCAGCACACCCCGAGACCAAATTGCCTTTAATGGAAGTTGTGGAAGTTGATGGACTGTGGTAAACTAATGGAATTGCTGACATACAGCAAAGTAGAAGAGGCAATCGTAAAGAGAGTGGAGGTAAAAACCTTAACTTTTGGGCAACAGATTACTGTAATTCATGACGGACATGAAGATGAACCAGCATACAAAATAGATCCAAGCTTGGTTGCCAAGCTGTATGGAGACTGGATCGTGCCATGGACCAAAGAAGTTCAAGTTGAGTAACTATTGAGAAGGTTGGATTAATCTTAACAATGGAACTTCATAATCATGTAGAGGATGTGTCGTTAAATAACTAATAGTCAATGGGTTTTTTGTGCTTGTAAATTTGAGATGACGGAGATGTAAGGTCGTTGTGTAAAGACATTACAGAGCAAGTAATCTATAAATATGGGGAATTTCCGGGTGAAAAGATCTGTGACGATATCCTATTCGCGGGCCCATAACAAATTGGTATGAGAGCCTATCGTCATGGGTGATTTTGAGCAGTGGACGACAAAGGTTCCGGATATGGATTGCCGGCTAACCGAATCTGACAAAAAATTCAGTCACCAGTTGCGAGAGTTAAAAGAAGGCATGAAAGGAATCCAATGAATCAAAGACAACATGTCATTACGATGGCCAACACCGTAATTCAAACACCATTCCAAAATATACCCGACATCAGTTTCCCTCTTACAATGGAAAGGAGGATCCTTTAGGCTGGTTGTACCGCTGTGAGCAATTTTTCAGCAATCAAAATACAGACGAAAGAGAGATGGTAGGGTTAGCTGCCTTTCACATGACACGAGAAGCACAATTATGGTACCACCGACTCGAACAAGAGGAGTCCAGACTTATTTGGGCCCAGTTCAAGTCCTATTGTTTGCTGCGTTTTGGACCACCATTGAGCAGCAATCCATTGGGTGAATTAACTAACCTTCGACAAACCGGAACGGTGGAAGAGTACCAAGAACAATTTCAAACCCTTCTGGCGAGGGCTGTGTCCGTGAGGGATGAGCAACAAGTCGACTTCTTTACTACTGGATTATATGAAACCTTAACAATGGATGTGGAGATGCAAAATCCTTCAAATCTGGTTACTACCATGAATTTCGCCAGAGCTTTTGAGGGAAAGTTGTTAATCAACCAAGGATTAAGCATGGGGCAGGCCAATTCTTCATTGGTAGTCCCAAAGGGGCTCAAGTCACCCTCGATTCAAACCGACATCAATGATCAAAAGACTTGTGCGAGTAACACCTTAACAACATCAAACATGAGTAACAACACTCTGCCTCCAATCAAAAGGTTGTCCCAAACTGAAATGACAGACCGGAGGGCTGTGTTTTAATTGCGATGAACTTTACTCACCAAGACATAAATGTAAGAAACTCTTTTGCCTTTTGATGGACGAATTGGAGGATGAAGGAGGATGACAAATATGAATTCCTTCCTAAATTCGAGCTTGCGGACAAGCTCTATTCGAAGAGGGAAGAAATGTTGTGATAGTTGGTTTTATGTTATATTCTTTAGGGTTTTTATTACTTAAGAGTTTTTAATATTTAGGAGTTTTATTATTTTGGGAGTTCCATTTGCTGTAGGATAGGTTTTTTAATGTTATTATAGTTGATGTAGGTCGTATTATTAGCTGGTAGTATTTTGTTAGGACTTCAAATTATTAAGTGGTAGAATCCTATTTGAGGAAAGATACCTAGTGCTGTTAGGATTCTTTCTCTCTCTTAAAATAGGGGGAATTTTATGGAATAAAGGATGGAGAATTTTAAATCAAAAACCAATACAGGGAGTTAAGCGATCTCTTACAAATCGCTACTGCGTTTTTAAAATAGGTTCTACGAAGAACAGGAGCAATAAGGGAAACCGAGGGAATTTCCCGGTGAAAAGACCTGTGACGAGATCCTATGCGCGGGCCCATAACATAGGGTAACTCAGTTGCTGACTGTCTTGCATGTAAAGGGGCTAAAGATACGGGGAACAGTGGTGGGACAACTATCCACCGTTTTGTTCAGAATATATTTTGAATGATTTCAATAGAACTTCATATAGGCGATATTGTTAAGTTTGGTTTTGGACCTGTAGTCCAATTTTTCATTTTTTCATTCTTTATTTTTGTAATTCTTTTCATTTCATTTAATAAAATTTAGGTGTTTGGGGGTTGTGGGTAGGGGCTGGTGCCAACCTAGCTTGGATGAGTTTTGCCTCTCAACCTTGTTGCTCTCTACCTTTACTTAAAAAAAAAAGATAGCCAATGACATCATTTATGAGCTTCGCGTGCTAGCCAAAACAAACCCGGATAACAGGAGATGAAATAATACCTTTACTAGTATGCTACCTACGCTCGGATATAGGTGTAGATATTCCGAATCTACAGGTAATGCTGTAACAAACTTTGCTTTAAAAGGCGTTATCGAGGTGTTACGCTCGGGTGTCACGTGCGAGGCAAAGGCTAAAGCAGCAGCCACCATATTCAGCTTATGTGGTGACCACTCATATCGGAAACGGCTCGGGAGGAAAATACGTGTCATAAAGGGATTGATCCAAAGTCACGTAACATGTGTTCAAGAAAAGGAGGCTTTGATGGGGATTTTAAATTTGACAGGAGACAGAGAAACAGTGGCGAGACTAGTGGAGGGAAGAGTGGTCGAGATGTTGAATGAAGCAATGAATGTGATGCCGAAAGAGACAGTAACGATACTCGAAATAATGGTGAAGAGAGGTGGAATAGTGGCGGTGTCAGCCGCTTATAATGCGATTAGAAAAATAAGCAAAATTTTAAGGGAATGATCAAATGGGGCAAGGGAGAGTGCAATTATGCAACTCTGGTTAGAATGTATAGAAAAATGAGGGTCAGGTTTGGTGGAAAAAATATGGAAAACAGTAAACCTGAAAAACACAAAAGAAATATGAAAATTGTCATAAACACGAAAACAATAAAACACAAAAAGTGGAAAAATCCAAAAATCACAATAAGTAAAAAAATGTTAAAAACAGAAAAATGTGAAAAAAGTCGAATAACACAAAAACGTGCAAAAATAGAAAAACACGAAAACATTAAAAACACAAAAATATGAAAAAATACGTTTATAACGTTTGTTCATATTTTCGTATTTTCCATGTTTTGTCATGTTTTCGTGTTATTCACGTTATTGTGTTTTTTTGCAATTTGTTTTTCGGGTTTTTCCCTTCTTCGTGTTTTGTGTTTTCTCACCTTATCATGTTTTTTACGTTGTTCGTATTTTCATGTTTATCGTGTTTTTAATGTTTTTTCACGTTTTCACGTTTTCACGTTTTCACGTTTTCACGTTCTCACGTTTTCGCGTTTTTTCAAGTTTCTGTAATTTTTTCATATGTTTTCGTTTTTTCATGTTTTTCGATTTTTTGCGTTATGTTTTGTGCGTTTTTTACATTTTTTGTATTTTTTCGTGATATTCAGGTTTTTGCGTTTTTCATATTTTTGCGTTTTTTGGGTTTTGGTTTTTTTCGCGATTGCTCACGTTTTCTTGTTATTAACGTTTTTTCATGTTGTCGTTTTTTTTCGTTTTCTCACCTTTTCGTTTTTTAGTGTTCTTCATTTTCATGTTTATCGCGTTTTTCACGTTTTTGTGTTTTTTTTTTGGGTTTGTTCATGTTTTTCGCGTTTTTTTATGTTGTGTTTTTTATTTTTTAACGTTTGTGTTTTTCATATTTTGTGTGTTTTCATATTTTTTGCACTTATAACGTTTTTCCCATTTTTTCATATTTTTTAGGATATAAATTATGGATTTGCAAAAAGAAATTGGTTAGATGGTAATTTTGGAAATAAATAATGATATTGATTTAGAAATAGTCTATTACTAGGTTAAATCAAAGAATCCATATTCCTTAATAGTTATTCCGCATATAAAAGTTGAACAAAATGTTGGAATATGAATGCTTAAGGAATATCTATTCTATTCCCTCCCTATTGTATGAACCAAAGGAGCCCTAAATGTTTTAGACATATGACAAAAAAAACTGGTGATTTACTTTTATATAGCATATTTAGTTTTTATCATTTTAAAAAAATCTTTATAATTTGGTCAGTAATACATGAAATATTTTAGACATAATTAATATTTGGAGGGTTTGAAGTGGCAGTTAAAAATGAATCAAACCACTTTTCTATTTTTTTGATAATGTATGACTAAATTTGATCGTACTTGGAAAATTTAAGGTTAAGTTTGCCCCATTTAATACGTTAAAGCTAAATCTTACATTTTCTTAAATCGTAAGCACTAAATTTAGTTTTATCCATTAAGAAAATAGACTCATGCTTTTTATTAAATTATTGTTAAAACAATATTATAAAGATTTGAAAAATATAATTGAAGACTTTAACTTCACTCAAAAATTTATTAATTGGAATGTTCAAGTTTATATTAGAACTCGCACCATTTTATATAATATACTACTTTACCTTTTTTTTGAAACTCCGTGAAGAATTTATGTAATAGTCACTCAACTACATAAATATAGCTGAATTGGTTTACCATCCTCTTGGAAATCAAGTCATTTAATCGGTAGCTTGTTTGGCCGGTAAATATATACATTGATATTAATCTGGAAATTTAGTTTTTTCTTATTAAAGTTCATGAATATCAATGTTGATTTGAAATGTCCACTGAAAAACACAAATACTAACTAATATCAACGTTGTGAAATATGCACCGAATAATAACAAAATATTGACATATTTTTCATATTTTAGCAGTAATGGTAAGAAGATCATATAAAATAGAATATATATAGGACTTAAGTAACAAACGGATTTTGTTTCTTTTCTAGCAACATAATGATTTAGTTTCCTTTTCTAAATAATTATAGTAGTATAAAAAGAAGGTAGTAGAAAAGAAATTGATATCCATATAGACATTTAAGTATAATTAACAGTGAAAAATGAAGGTGTTTGGAATATTTATTCTAATATCAATTATGATGGTTTTGAGTCCAAAGGTTGTGATGGGTGAAATAGTCCCCACTTCTGTGTGCTGCAACAGCGATGGACCAAGTTGCTCAGATCATTCGGATTGCATAACCTATTGTTCTGAATGCACAAGAGGTGGATTTTGCAAGCCTGTCCCACAGCCTTACTGTCAGTGTTATTGTTGATCAATTCAACAATCATCTATGTAATCTTGCATTACCTATGTGTTTCATCTTTTATTATTACCCTATGAAATAAAGATTCCCACTTCTTATGATGTTTTTGGGGTTGTTTTATCTTGTGAATTTGTTTTATTTTATTTTTTAAATAATATTAGGGTTCCAATGTTTTAAAGGTTTTTGAGCATGTTAGCCTAATTGAAATATTCATAACCTTGTTTTTCTACTCCCAGCTTTCACTAAAAAATATGATATTTTTAATATATTTATGTTTGGGTTTATTAGTCCCCTCCTTTTTACCTAACACACTGTTTAGTCCCTCTATTTTGAAAAACAGATCCCTATTTTTTGCCAATATTAACTCTTTGGTCATTTTGTCCATTTTTTTTAGATTTTTAACCGTTATATTTGATATAAACAGACAGACTAAAAATAACAAAGCAACATGGTCATCTTGTATCTACTACGGCTGCCATGAGATCTAATATATATACTGTTAAAAATCTAAAAAAACAAGACAGAATGACCAAATGGTTAATATTGATAAAAGATATGACCTTATGATTTGTTTTTCAAAATATGGGACTAAACAATATGTTAGGTAAAAATACGTGGATTAATAAATTATTTACCCTTTATATTTTCATCAGATATGTTATTTCTAATTATGAATTTATTTTCAGATAAAAAAACACAATCCATAATAACCCAATATATATATTTTGGTACACTTGGTCAGATTCTATATAAGAGAGACACTTGGTCGGATTCTATATAAGAGAGAGACTGGATGCCCAAGACACATTTCTAGACAGCAGCGGAACTGCTACCTTTAAACAGTAGTAACGCATTGGTAGATTAGATATAGATGTGTTAATATTTTATTCTTTTTTAGTTTAATAACAATTTCATTCATATTTGATAACTTGCTAGATTCGATTTGATGATCTTCGTCGCGGTTACCTGCAAAACAGAACCGGAGACAGGATCTCCGGGAAAACTCTCTGACGATCAAGTCAGTTTTATGGGAAGGTTGGTAAATTGATACTGGTATTGTGGGGAAAAGATGTGTACGTACCTCCCCATTTGCTTCTATGTCCTTTTTATAAGTGTTCCTAGGTAACCGCCGGGGGCGGTTACTCTTTTCAGGCCACGTCCCTTACGTGGCTACAAACGTGGTCTCGTTTGTTTTGAGTGGGAGGTTTAATGCTCCGTTTAGGATTTCGGGGCGGTTACTTGTTTTACCCGCTTCCTTTATTCGGAGCCCGTTTGATCTTGAACCATGGGCCTAAGTATAGGTTGGGCCCGTGTTTATGATTCGGCTCGGTTTGGTTTCACGGATCATCAATATTCAATTAATGTCCAAATAGATTTTATCAATGTCCAAATTCAATGAACCAAATCATGTGAGGAATCCAATTCCAATCAAAAACCAATTAAGTACTTATTATATATTTTCTCAAAAATAAAAAAACTTGTTATACATTTATTCTTTTTAATAAGCAGCCAGAATGATAACATGAAATTGCAAATCAAATTTGCAAATGAGAAATCTTCTACGAAATAAAAGAAGGTTCAATTGGCAAAAGCAAGGAAAATGTAAGGCAATCATTACTACAAGAAAAAGAGGTTTTAGTGACCAAAATTTAATATAGGTATAATATCCACTCATTAAAACTATGGTTTCTTTACATTTAGTGAGTGGAAAATACACAACCCTATTGTTAGTGATTAAAACATAATTTTGCTCAATTTTAGCAAAATTTCGCTCATTATTTCATATACCAAAAAAACCAGTCATTGGAAAAAAAATGATCAGTTTCTGTTCTACTATCCATTCTGTTTCTTGTTGGTACTCATATTAGTTTCTAGTTTCTTGTGCATATGCTAAAAGTTCAGATTGATTATTTGTGTATTCAAAATCTAATTAGCTTAACTTTTTGGTTCAATTGATTTCATAACATTGTAATATTCATAATATTTTGATCTATATAAATAAAATGATTTGAATTACAGGTTGCAGTATATCTAGGAAATGTCCTGGCATTATATATGTCCAAGCCATAGGGCTTCCTTTTCAATTGAATTTGGTGCGATTTAAGATATTTTAATTTATTTGAGATTTGAATATATCTAATTTAGAGCAGCTCCCTTCAATCCAAATAACTCAATATAAATATTAATAATGAGAGATTTTTAATCATTGTAAATATTTCTAATGAGTGGAATTTTTAATCATTATAAATACTTTTAGTAAGCATATTTATAATCATTATAAATACTTTTCATTAATGTATTTTTAATCATTATACATGGTTTTTAATAAGGGTTACTATCCACTCATTGTAAGTTAATAATAAGCCGAATTATTCCGCTCATTAATACTTTTAGTAAGAGGGTTTTCCTTAAGGGGAAAATTCCGCTCGTTAAAAGCTTTTAATGAGTGGAATTAGACTTTTAATGATGGGATATCCTATCATTAAATCCTGTTTTTCTTATAGTGATTGATGCTTCTACTGATTGAGTAAAATGCAACCAAAGGGAAGTGGATGTCTTTAAATCCTAGAAAGTTTTATTCTTTGTTCTTCATGTGTTGATATTGAGGGTTAGACTGTGTTTTACGTGTTTAGTACAATTGAGATGTTTCATTATTTTTTCTTCTTAAATGCTGGATTTTTTAGTCTGTGTTGCTTAGTGCTTGAAAATTCGGTTGTTTTATCAAGGATTTATGAGTCTTTGTTGTAAAGTTTTTTTCTTTTATCAAGGATTTATGGGTCTTTGTTGTTTATTTTTTTTTTTTTGAACTTTTTTATAAGGGTTTATTTTTGAAACTTAATTACTAAATTTGTGGATAGGCAATCAGCCCCTTTGGATGTAATTTCCTTGACCTGTCACAACTGTCGCGGTTATGGGCACATCTCCAAACAGTGTCCATCCCCAAAGCTCAACCGCAATACTCGTAACCAAATCAGACCCTCATCCCATTTCGCTGCCACATCCAATCCTTCTACCAATGAATGGCTTGTTGATTCTGGAGCGACTCACCATTTAACTGCGGACTTAGAGAACCTCCATGTTTCATTCCGAGTATGATGGACCCTTAAATTGTTTCATATCACACCCGCATTTAATCCAATATTCTTTAAGAAAGTTCCTGACCATGTGACCCTTACATTTATCTGGCACATACTCATTCTTTATGTCTCCAACGGACAATCTTGACACAATATAAAATTGTGACCTTTAGGGTTTTATCTCACAGACATAAAATCAATTTTGAAGTTTTCCTTAAGCAGACAATGTCTTGTATATGCAAATTGCTTGTGCGCAGGGAGTCGGTGGAAAATTTGCAAATTCAAAACATGGCGGTCTTAGGGCGGAGTTCATAAATGATTATATGTCCGTGACACAAAATCCTAAAGATCACAATTTTGTAGTGTTCTGTGAAGAATGTCGGTTGGAGAGATCAAAGAATGTGCAGGATACATGTAAGTTGACTTGTTGCATTATTTTCAATTTGCTAGTGCAATTTTATATTGAAAACATTATACCTCTTGGTTTGTGCTTTGCTAGAAGGAATTCGAGTAGCCACTAGCCGGGTATTCCTTCCGCTGCTGGGAGTGGGAGGTTGTCGCTGCTCTGTGAAGCCAGCCTCACGCGGTGCCCTCCGCTCTAGGAACCAAGCCATCTCAACCTTCGTAGAAACAGCATGGTTAAGCTCTCAGCTTGGAACGGGCCGGCCAGATTGTAGCTACATCGAACTCGGACTTCTGAGTCAGAGTAATGTTCCATCACATTGTTGCCCCCACTTGGGTCACAAGCTTGTGCTACCAAGCTCAGCGATGTAAGTTGTTATGGTTGAAACTAATAAGTTATGTAAAGCTATTGTTATGTAACAATGTGGGATTAGATTTAGTAGAAAATTACAAATTATAATTAATTATGAAACTTTTATACAAATTAAATTACATCATGCTAAATGTGTCAAATATGACATATATAGATTTAAACGATGACTTATATCCAATATAAAAACCAAACTATATATAGTATGAGTAATTTTTATCCAATTGCATTTAATAACATTCTATCCTTATCCAATTGCATTTAATAACTCCTAATTATTTGTCTATTTGAAATTTTCTTTTTGGCACGTGGCGAATATTTTGACATGTGGTTGAGTGTGTCTCCCATTTTATGTATCCAACAAATTTAATTCAGAAATAGTTGTTGAATGCAATCGGACAGGATGGGGAGGGCAGTTGAAGTTTTTAGACAAATTTTATACTTTCAATTGGTTGCTAACCGTAAAAACATTCAAAATATAAAGGGATAATAAGCTACAAAAATACCCCTAAGTCCGGAGCAATTTTATTCCTAACTTCTAAAATGATGTAATTTTATCCCTAACGTCTAAAATGATGCAAATTTTTCCCTAATATTAGTAAGTTGGGTCAATTTTATATGTCATTATAAAATACGGATGTTTCACTACTTCTAAAAAAAGTTGACATTTTTTTTTGTAATTTAGTAATAGTCGAGATTGATATTTCTAAATTTTATGAAATAATTAATTTTTTTTTTCCAACTAGTACAAGATATAGTATAATTTTTTAAATTTTTATTTTATTTTTTTTCACGTCTACTTATATGTGTGATCTGTTACTAATGAGTAATAAAATTACGTACATGTAAAATTTAGATGATAAAATTTGTGATTTTTGATGTATTGTTTCTCAAATTGACCCAATTTACCAACATTAAAGATAAAATTGTTTTTGGTTGCCAATGTCAACGATAAAATTGTACCATTTTAAACGTTATGAGTAAAATTGATCCAAACTATTAATGTGAAGAATATTTTGCACCTTTCTAACTACTAATTAAGTTTAGCATTTTAGACAAAGCATTTCCTCTGATTTTCATTTTTTTCTAATTACTAAAAGACTTTTCCCTTTTTTCCATCATATAAATGCAACGCAGGAGCGGTGCAGCTAATAAATAAACTAGAAATAAAAACAGTGATGATGAAAACATAAAATAATAGATGTTGTTTATGCTTTTATGATGGAAGTGTAAATTGTTACTGCTCTCAGACCTCTATCACCCGTGGAAAAGTTACCCACACCGCCCAACACGTCGCGGTTTTTGCTGCTAGGCTCGCTTTGCCTCCTCTCAACGCCTTTGAACTCCCGGAATCATTCCTAAATTATAATCATTTTTTAATTGGACTTTATTTTATTTTAACTTAATTAGCTCCACATTTTGTTTTATTGTACTCTTAAAATTTGAATATCATAGAAGAAAATTAACAAAAATTGCAGAAACAGTTCATGGAAGTTACTGAATTTGAGTCTAAAAACATGATTATAATTATATTATAATATTGCATGAGACAAGAAAAGGTAAATTTTATTCACAGAAAAAGACAAACTCTGTGGTGTCAATTGTATATGTAACCTATGCCAGGAATACATGCCTTATCTTAAATGGTAAATAATAGAAAAAATAATTCCATGTAACAGTCACCACGGTATTAAAAACTCCTTGCACCTCAAAATGAGGCTATAAATAGAGGAGATAGGTTGTCATAAAAAAAATGCACTAAATTAAAAAAATTTGTGAGTTGAGTAGAACTAAGATTATTGGAGATGAAAATTGTAGGTTTTTGGGTTTTATTTGGGTTGATGATATTTGGCAAAGGAAGTAGTAATCTGAATGAAATCTCATGTGGAGATGCCATATCAGCATTACACCCTTGCAATACCTATTTGGCAGCAATTGATCCAACTCCACCTCCTCCTTGTTGTTTGGTTGTCCAAAAAGTAAATAAAGAAGCCACCACTGCTCAAAATCGTAGGGAGTTATGTGCTTGTTTTAAGGAAGCTGCTCCTATGCTTGGGGTTAAGCTTGAAAGGGCTAAGCAACTTCCTAACTGATAACATTGAGATATTATCCCGAGGACTAAGAGGGATATTCACCTAAAGAAACGCCACGTATTGACAAGATCCGACTGGCGGATCACCGGATCTCCAAGGTCCCATCAAAGGAGACCCGCCGGCGAACCTATGAGGCGAATCTCCTTGAACACTCATTCGCCATTATAACGGCTGGGCCGACCTGGCCATAAAGACCATTAATGAGCTATCAATTAGCTAACCGCCAGCTTAAGGATAACTTGTAACCGCCATTAATGGAACATTAATGGAGACTTTCTAGTTACTGAAGGTTACAACTTTCTAGCTATATATAGCCTACGTCTCAGGCTATCCAGGTACACATTCCCTTACCCTTTGTCAATTCAGTTTCCCTCTTGTTCTTCCTTACTGACTTTGGCATCGGAGCTTCCCCCCGTCGAACCCAACGACGCCCCCACAGGGACGGAAGTTGATCACAATTTCTCTACTTGTCATCAATTGGTGCGGTGAGCGTGGAATCCTTAAACAAATAAAGGGTTTTCATTCACGATTAGAAGAAATATGACAAATGGAGATCACAACCCCTCCTCAGGGGTTGAAACACCACCAATAACCAGTGCTGGCCGCACTGATTCTAATGCTCCCGTAACGCAAGCTGAAAGTAGTATGCCCCCGGACGCATTCATCAACATGTGTGCAGAAGCTATAGGGGAAAAGTTTGGCCCTGAAACAGGTGATCGCCTGCGGTCGTTCATGACCATTCCCCCATTTTGGAGTTTGCCGTCTTCGTCTACGATATCTTCTTGGCCCTAGATGACTCTAGGACCAAACGCCCACAATTCTTCATTTCTCCAAGCCCATAATACAGAATCCATGGTAACTACCACGGCGGCGTTGGGAGAGCGACCGATCAATCGAGAGTTATTCCCTGCTGGCGCAGGAGGGAGTCAAAGGAACAATCAAACTCTTGCTGGCGGATCTACTAGCCATGGGATCAATCTGGGCGGATCGGATATCCCAAGGCGGCCACGGTCAAATCTCTCCTTGGGTGGATCGGAAGGGCGAAAACACAAAAAGCGTAGAAAAGAGAAAAGTAGGCGGTCCGAATCGCCCTCGCTCCGAAGACCGAGATCCTCCCGCAAAGGCAGATCACCCCCACCTACTGGGCGTAGATAGAGCAAAAGGCCAGTAGACACGCCACATCCAAGCGGGCCACCACCACCACCACCACACCACGGGAATGATGGGCACATTCCTTCTGGAGGCTTTGGAGGGGGTAACGGTCAGGCTCCCCCGGGTGGAGGAGGTGGAGGTGGAGGAAGTGGCGGACGTGGAAATGGAGGCGGACGTGGTGTACGATCACCCTCAAATACAGGAAGCTCTTTGAATTAAAGCAGAAGGCGAATGAATCCCTTCGAGATTATATAAAATCCTTCAACAAATTGTGTATACAAATTGTGGATGTAGATATCTCCATGGCAGTGGAATCTCTGGTAAAAAATACCACTTGTAAGAGTTTACAGGAGGATCTAATTCGCAAGAAGCCTACCAGCATGGCAGAACTAATAGAGCGCTGCAAGGACTTTATGGAGGTAGATGACATTCGCCATGAATCAGCATCTCAGCTTAGGAGGGACAAAAGCGAATCTCATCATCGAGATAGGGAAAAGGACAAGCATCAGGATTCCTCCTCTCGAAGTAGGCGAAGAGGTTCTAAGAACAAATCGGCATTTGTCACCTCCTTCACAAGTGGAGCATTTCATACCCCGAACCAAAAGGGGGGGAGTATACCAATACTGGTAAAAATCCTACAAATTATTGTAAGTATCACAGGAAAAACGGTCATGACACAGATGCATGCTGGGAGTTAGCTCGAGAAATAGAGCGTCTCATTGAGAGGGGCAAATTGGATCGGTTCATCCAAAACGATGGCAAGCAGGGAGATGGTGATAGATCCAAGGATGACCCAAAGAAGAAAGGAAAGGGGACCATCAATGTCATAGTAGGCGGACCTGGGTATCAACCAGTACTGAAAAAGGTAAAAACCACTGCTCTTGACAGGACATCGCTGAATCGCCCATTTGCAGACGCAGGACCAGAGATCCCTCCTCATGCAGATGCCTTGGTCATTACTATGATGATGGAAGGCTGGGAGATGAAAAGGGTGATGATTCATACTGGGAGCTCGTGCAATGTCATCACAAGAGGAGCTTTCGCCAAACTCATGGTTGATCCAGTCCAAGTAGAACCAACTGTAGTGGATATCCTGGGGGTAACAGGACATACCATTCAGACAAAGGGCCAAGTAATGTTGGATTGTGGGTTGGCAGATGAAGATCAAGTCTGGAGAGGTGATCTAGAATTTTCTATCTTGGATGGTCAGTTAGCCTATAATATTATCCTCGGACGGCCCTTTATCTCCGAGGCAGCTGCCCTCATCTCCATACGCCACTTAACTCTTTACATCCCTACGACCAAGGGAGGCATAATGATCAGAGGGAGCCAAAAGATGGCTCAGGAGACATATTCAGCATCACTAATGATCCGCCCCCAATCTAAGGACGAAAATGAAGAGGAACTCGTCACAATGGCCTTGGGCGAGACTGAAATGTACCTCATGGCGGACGAAAAGCAGGTCCGAATGGCTAAAGGGCTCAAAGGTGAAGTTAAAGAAGGAATCACCAAAGTTCTCCATGAAGCGGAGGACGTCTTTGCATGGAAAGATGAGATCCTCCCAAGGATCAGTCCAGACGTGATCACTCACAAACTTAACATCGACAAAGATGCAGTTCCCGTAGCTCAGAAACGGAGAAACCATGGCCTTGAAAGGCAGAAGGTGATAGAGGAAGAGATCACCAAGATCCAATGGGTGGACGCCATTGAAGAGGTCCTTTATACACAATGGTTGGCGAACGTCATTTTGGTGAAGAAGGCAGGCGGATCCTACCGCATGTGCATTGACTTTACGGATCTCAACAAAGCTTGTCCCAAGGACAATCATCCTTTGCCGTGTATCGACATACTCGTAGATGGAACCGCTGGACATGCTATGTATTCCTTCACAGACGTGAAGTCGAGTTATCATCAAATCCCCATGGAGCCTTCGGATAGAATCAAGACCTCGTTCGTGACTCACCAAGCCACTTATTGCTTCAAGGTCATGCCCTTTGGGCTTAAGAACGCAGGCGCCACCTATCAGCGGATGATGAACAAAATATTCGCAGAAAGCAAAGGTGATAACTACTCTGTCTATGTAGATGACATGATCATCAAAAGCACCACTGTGGAGAAGCATGCAGATGATGTAAGGGAGGTACTGGCCGTACTCCGACGCCACAATATTAAGCTAAACCCGGAAAAATGTACTTTTGGTGCAACATATGGAAAGTTCCTGGGATTCATGATTAGTGAAAAAGGAGTGAGCCCAAATCCCGACAAAGTTAAGGCTGTTCTGGAAATGCAGGAACCACGGAACATCAGGGAAGTGCAACGCCTCAACGGGCGGATCGTGGCCTTGGGCAGGTTTATTTCCTGTTCAGCTCGTAGGTGTCATCCCTTTTATGAAGTCATCAAGAAGCAAAAGGCATTCGAGTGGAATGAAGATTGTGAAAAGGCTTTCGAGGGGATCAAACGGTTTCTCACGGAACCGCCCATGATGAGCCGACTCCTAAAAGGTGAAAATCTCTACATGTATGTCTCAGTTACGGAGAAAGCTGTGTGCACAGTCATGATAAGAGAAGAGGATGGCCAGCAGTATCCAATCTATTATGTGAGCAAAGTATTGAAGGATGCTGAAACCAGGTATTCTAAACTTGATAAAATGGCTCTGGCCGTCGTCACCACGGCAATTCGCCTTAGGCCATACTTCCAGGCCCATACTGTCATAGTTCGTACACATATACCCATGAGAAAGGTATTGCAAAAGCCTGATACTTCAGGGAGATTAATGGAATGGGCAATTCACCTCGGAGAATTTGATGTGCGATATGAGAGCCGGACCGCCTTGAAAAGTCAGGTCTTGGCAGACTTTGTGAATGAATTCACAGAGGAAGGGGTGAATCTCCCTAAATCTCAAGTAGAGGAGTGGACGATGTACACGGATGGGGCTTCCTCTGTAGATGGAGCTGGCATAGGTATCGTGATCAAGGGCCCCTAGTACATAAAATTACGGTACACAGCAAAGTTGGATTTCCATGCCACTAACAATGCCGCAGAATATGAGGCTCTAATATTAGGGTTACGCCTGCTTAAAGAAATCACTCCCAAGAGGATCATGATCTATAGTGACTCCAAGTTGATGGTCAATCAAGTGATAAAAAATTATAAGGTGAAGGATGACGTTCTGGCCAAATATGTTGCCGAGGTTAAAAAGTTACTGGACCACCTCGAAGCTAAAGAAACCAAATGGGAATTGGTCCATGTGCCCCGAGAATCAAACACTGAAGCCGATCACCTAGCAAAAATGGCTTCCAGTGAAGAAAGCTGGACAGATCCGCAATGTCCCTTTGAGGTTAAAGTAGCTCCGGCATTCGTCTCCGAAGAAGTATCCCTACTCACAACAATAGAGGATGATTGGCGGACATCCCTTCGCCAGTATTTGTCAGATGGAGCTCTACCCATCGATAAGGAGGAGGCTCGGCGGATCGTCAAAAAAGCGGCCTATTTCTCCATGATCAACGATTGCCTCTATAGAGAGTCATTTAGCCATCCATGGTTAAAATGCATTCTGCTAGAAGAGGGGCAACAGGTCCTCAAGGAGCTACACGAGGGATCATGTGGGGCCCATGAGGCATCCGCCACTATCTTAAAAAAATCCAGGTTAGTAGGGTTTTATTGGCCCACTGCCGAGCTTGATGCACAAAAATTAGTGGAATCATGCCATAGTTGTCAGATTCATGCGAATGAATCACACACGGCCAAACATCTCCAGAGGCCTATCATTGAAGGGCGACCCTTTGCCATCTGGGGAATTGACATCGTTGGACCATTTCCTCCAACTCGTAGACAGAGGAAATATGTGGTAGTGGCAGTAGATCACTTCACCAAGTGGGTAGAAGCCGAAGCTGTCTCCTCCATCACGGCCGAACGAATGGTGGAATTTGTTAAAGACAATATCATGGGAAGATATGGCGTACCCCACACCATCATCACTGATAACGGAACACAGTTCAACTGTGATGAATTCAAAACTTTCTGTGAGAAATTGGGCATTTTGAACAAATTCGCCTCCGTTTATTATCCTCAATCCAACGGTATGACTGAAGTTACGAATCGGACGATCGTAAAAGGAATAAAGAAAAGATTGGGGGAACATGATAAGAAGTGGGTGGATCAGTTGACAAACGTCTTATGGGCGTATCGCACCACTCCTAGAACGGCCACAGGAGAAACACCATTTGCCCTCTCTCATGGCGTGGAAGTTGTAATCCCGGTTGAAATACTGGTCCCAAGTGATAGAGTTGCATTCTATTGCGAGGAGGCCAACAACCACAGACTAACAGAGAGTCTTGATCAAGTGGAGGAGCGAAGAGACAAGGCTTATGTACGTATGGCGGCATACAAGCAGTGGATCACCGCTTACCATGACAAAAATGCCAAACCTGTAGACCTGAATGTGGGAGACCTCGTGCTCCGCAAGGCGGACAAAATCCAGTCTCGAGAAGGGAAGGGCAAGCTAGGGCTCACCTGGACGGGACCATATCAAATAGTGGACAAGATTGGGTTCGCCACATTTAAGATTCAAGACATGGAGGGGAACACATTACCACGCACGTGGAACCTCCAAAATCTCCGCAAATACTTTGTCAGAAAATAAGATGTACATACGGTCTTGAGTACTCTTTTTCCTTTAGTAAGCTTTTTTCCCATGTGGTTTTTCTTATTAAAGGTTTTAACGAGGCTCACATGTAAGACCTGCTTGCTGTAATAAGGCATTTCTCCTATCAATAAACATCAATTGTTCTATTGTCTATGTTCTTTTTAAAAAATTTATTGCAGCAATATAAATATTCCAGTCTTAAAAAGATGGGGAGCATCCAACGCTCTCCACATTGAGAAAGTACTGCTATCTTATAGCTACTTTTTCTCCTCAAAGATAAGAGGACAAGTCTCATGGGCGGATCCATCTCTAGAGGATCCCCATTCGAGATAGAGTTAAAACGATCATTGGACGCAAGGTCTTTACACTCTCTTACTCCCTTTCCAAAGAAGGGTCTACAAAGTCCTCTAGGCTAATCACTTCACCTCAAAGATAGGTCGCAAGATGATCCCTGAAGGCAGCTTTACTTCCTCTAAAGGAATAAAATAGCTTCAAACCTTCACAAAGGTTCGCACAATGGAGTATGGCTGGCCACCTACTCCAAAATAAATCCTAGACGCTTATATATTTACTTACGCAAATGTAAAGGTAAAACAAATAGCTACCATGAGGATTAAACAAATTGTACTTAACAAGTTTTACAAAACAAAAAAGACATCAAGTAATCACAGGAGCATCCTCCTTAAAATTCTTCTCGCCAGAAGCACCCGCTTGAGAAGCGCTTGTTTGAGAGGCTTCCTTCTCGACAGCCTCGGATACGCTCGCCAAGGGGACTTCCTTTTCCACAGAAAGTATTTCCCCAGGAAGAACGGTGCCATCGGTTATCAGCTCCTCGCCAGATTTCGGGGGCACTTCTTCAAGATCCACTAGCTGGACGGTGGTGGCAGGTTTGCTTTCTTCAATGGGTCCCTTCATCCATTTCCGAACATAGTCTCGGAGGTATTCCTTGATGTTAGGAATTTTGTTAAATTTAATAACATCTTCTGGCTCTGGAACGGCGAACTGCGGATCTGTGAAATCGATCTCAGGATGTGCCAGCGAGACATAAGCCATGATCAGTTCGCCGTAAAAGAAAGCCTGCTCACCAGCCATGTACTCAGCCTCTCCTACAGCATTCTCGAGCTCCTTGGCATCAGCCTCGATCTTCTCCTTCAGCTTCTTTATCTCAGCATCCTTAAGGGCCATGGCAGTCATGGCGGATGCTATATTCGCCCTGGCATCGGCTATTTCCTTCTCCAGCCTATCTATGGTAGCCTTATCCGCCACACCTTGAAGGAGCTCCGCCTCCATAGCACGTATGCGAGTGTACATCTGCCAAAGGTAAACCCTTTCGTCAAGAATGAAAGAACAAAGGTATAGCTTTTTCTGAAAAAGTTCCTTTCTAACAAGGGGACCTACCGTAAGAAGCTCAGTCTTCCCCCTTTGCGCATGAATTGATCCGGGAATCTGATTCTGATTCCTCTACACTTCGCCGAACTGACCCAGAGCCTCATCCAAGTCGTTGATAATAGACTCATTCTCTAAGGATCCCTCGGCCCCATACTTAGCGGACCAGTATTTGCCTAGGTCAGGCTTCGCCGTCTGCACGAAGAAGTAAGGATCAAAACTTAAATTCTAAACATAAGGAACGGGCAAAAGATAAAAGTGACCTACTTGTTCCATCTCCCCCTCAGGCATGGCGGATCTCATGGCGTCCGCCATAAACTTGGGACCACCAGAAGCTGCAGGCTTCCTCTTTTTCAGAGGCGGATCGACCATTGCATCCGCCAGACGTTTCCCTGTGTCCTTTTGAGGATTCGCCACCTGAGCTTTCTTACGGGCCTCATCCTCTAACAACTTCCTACGCTTCTCTGCAAGAGCGTGATTGGCCTTAGATAAACCCCTGCCAAAGAAAACAATAAAGTAATCAAGGTTCAAGAAGGAAACAAAGTTACCTTGATCAAACTGTGTAATCTTCGAGTAAATGAACTTGTCCCCATCTTTGTGAATTAGGGGAATATCGCTCATCATGAAGGCTAAAGCATCCGCATATGTCCAGGCATCCGCCTTGACACTCTTCATGAGGTCCGCCACTACCTCATCACTCGCTGTCAATATTCGCATATCACCCGCCATATGCAGAGGTTTGGGATTCCAGAATGTTGGAAAACCTAGTGATTCGTCCTCATTTATCTTCACGTAAAAGAATTTCTCATCCCAACAGTGGACATTGGACATTTTGCCACTGAATGGCGAATACACTCCAAATTTTGCAAAAGTAAGAAACGACTCTGACTTTCGCTTTGACGGTTTGTGAAAAGCTCTAAAGATCCGCCCAGTGTATACTACCCCTAAGTTCGAAGCTAGATAGCAATCTAAAGCAATATCCAACCAGCCATTGGGGTGTAGTTGGCTGGCGGTGATATCAAAATAGGAAAGGATGTCCGCCATCATCTTGGGAAGAGGAAGTCGGAACCCTCTCTCCACGTGACTACAATACACAGTTAAAAAGCCACTTGGCGGACAAGAGGGACGTTGATGAGCCGCCGCTAATTGAGTCTCATAGTTATTGATCCATAGGAAGTGAATCGCTAGATCCGCCAGATCCGCGGCACTCATGCGAGACGAAGTGGACTCCGCTCGGGGATTCTTTTTCCTAGGTTGGGAAGAGGAAGAGGCCATTGTTCCCAAAAAACGCCTAAAATCTACGACCGGCACGGCACCGGAGGCCGAAGTAGAAAGAATTTGACTCCTAGTAGAACGAGTTTGATAGCGATTACACGCCGAGTTACGTAACTCAGCTAAATCGGAACAAGCTGTGTTCTCGGAGGAAGATGAATTTTCCGATGACGATGTAGTCCAACTAAAACTAACCACTATTTCGGGAGGAGGGGTTAAATTAAAAAGCTCAGAGGTTGATCTAGAAGAGGACGAAGAACTCCTAAACATTCAGAAACAATAGAATGAGAAAAGATGAACTTACATGTAAGGAAGCTTTGAAGGAACTCTGAAACTCCCAGGAAAAGCTTCGAGTAGTGAAAAGATGAACGGAAACGAAATAGGGAAGAAAGAGAAAGAGAAGGAAGAAGAAGGCGTCTTCTCTTTCCTTGGACAGGGCGCTTGTTACACGTGTCACTCTGCGATTGGCATCGAACAGAGTGCTCATTAATGCAGGTAATCATGACGGCGCGTAGAAGCTCAAAAGCCCTAAAGGACTTTAAGGGAACTTAGGGGGGGCTTCTAATAACATTGAGATATTATCCCGAGGACTAAGAGGGATATTCACCTAAAGAAACGCCACGTATTGACAAGATCCGACCGCCGGCAAACCTATGAGGCGAATCTCCTTGAACACTCATTTGCCATTATAACGGCTGGGTTGACCTGGCCATAAAGACCATTAATGAGCTATCAATTAGCTAACCGCCAGCTTAAGGATAACTTGTAACTGCCATTAATGGAACATTAATGGAGACTTTCTAGTTACTAAAGGTTACAACTTTCTAGCTATATATAGCCTACGTCTCAGGCTATCCAGGTACACATTCCCTTACCCTTTGTTAATTCAGTTTGCCCTCTTGTTCTTCCTTACTGACTTTGGCATCGGAGCTTCCCCCGTCGAACCCAACGACGCCCCCACAGGGACGGAAGTTGATCAGAATTTCTCTACTTGTCATCACTAACTTATGTCATGTTCAAGTTTCTATGCCTATTGAACCCACAATAGACTGCAACAAGTATATGTTATAACTTGTATTTATTTTTTTAATTAAATTATCCACAGAGATCAGGTTCTGATTTATATTTATTTGTTGTGTGCAGGATTACAGTGTAAGCAGCCATAGGGTGCTGGAAATAAATGCGGATGCAGTCTATGCGGTTACTAAAATAATTTATGTTTAGTTCCTTTGATAGATCTATGTATGGATATATATGTATTAGATAATTGAGAATTATTTTTATATGAATGCGATGAGATGAGGTTGCAACTGATTCATGTGAATGCTTCTGGTTTTTATGATTACAATTAAATAAATATTCAACTGTGTATCTGCAATAACATCACCATCTCCTCCTAAGTTTGTGATTAGAACTAAGCTATCCATTTCTTGTAAATCTAATTCCTGGAAGATAAACTCCAATACTGAGAATCACCATAGCATTCCAAATGAATGAAGCTCTTGCAGAGGCAGATGTAAAGCATGCTAGTTATATCGTTCAACCTAATGAAGCAATGGAACTTAGGCAACATAAAGAGCGAGAGTAGCAAAAGAATTACAGAATGTTCATTGGTAGGCTGTCCAAAACAACACCAATTAAGACCATCGATATGCATTTACGGCTGTATGTATCTTCAAACAAGGTGTTTCTTACTAAAATGTTGTACATCAGTAGCTCCATCTCATCAAACGATCTTTTACGGAAAAACGCTCACAACACCAAATGATGTTTTCCTTTTTGAAATCTACTCTCTTACCGTTTTCCGATGACTTGAGGATGATAACAAACGTTAGAAATGAGGTTGGAGTTCCGACGAGCCCTCTCTGATGCCTTATTCATACAAATACTTGGAGAAGCATTTAATAACTTGAAAGCAATGAGAAAGAGTAATAATATATATGATTACATACATTTAGCTCTGACTACCAAACTATTTATAGGCAACAAAGTGTGTACCTGGACAAGTGGCAGCGTTTAATTGGTCTTGGGACCCTATATTTCCTTTCTATGAGAAATGTGAACTTGGGGAGCGTGTCTTTGGAATCCAAGCTAATCATTGGTCCACGGGTCACCCTAGGCAACTCCTGAAGAGACTACTAATGCTTTGTAGCCGAAGGCAGCCGAAGAGAAGTATGTTCATGGGCCTTAATAAGATCGTGCCCAAATGTTGGCTTCCGAATATGGCAGAAGCTCATTGACTTAAAGCTCATTCAAATAAAACCATATGAGTTAGTATCAAACTCGATTATGTCTCGCCTGATCCATGCACATAAACATGTCTAAGCTTAGCAGATAAAAATTATTAGACAAAAATACCCTCTGAGTGCAACATTATAGCAAAAACATTCTTTTCCTAAAAGAAAAATGCCACAATATAATCCTAACAAAAAAATGTCACACGCATTATTTTGTTCCAAAACAATTTACAATCTCCAAATTGTGAAAGAACAAAATCACTTATATTTACATCGATAATATTTGAAGTACATAGTTAATTATTTTTCCAAAGAAATAGTTAAAAGAGTATATATGTAAATTATTAAAAAGAAATAGATAAAAAGAGTATATATATATATATGCTTTATAGGAATATTGAAAAATTAAATTTAAAGCTAACGAGTGATGAAAGGAGTAATATGTCATCTATGAGAATATTTCAAGAGTGGAATGTTATCAAATAATAACAGATGGACCAAATGACAAAATATTGGGTACTACACACACCAAATAAATGTTTAATCTTAAATCAAACGAATCATGTACAGAAACCCTAAGAGATAAAAGTTAATTACAAATCTAACCTTAGACAATGTCTAACCATCCAAAATATCATATATAAACAAACTCATTAATGTTATAGAAACCCTAGCCTCCTAAATCTCATATATGTATAGCTCGCTACCAAAAATATATTGTCTTCTTTTATTGATATCCAGTTTGAATTTGTTAAGACTTCAATCGATCATCAACAACAATGGTAAGAATGTCTGGTAGGGGTTACGACTTGGTTGTTCTGACTGGGATTTTCGAAGAAATGTACGTATACTCTCCCTCTCAGTATTTGCATATATGTTCATTTGATGTGACAAAAAACTGTTTCTACAAATTCCTTGCAATGATTTTTAGTTTGTTTTTCTGACCTACCCAAAGCTCCTAATTTGAATATATGGCTTTCCAATTTGAACTTTTAGTTACATCATTGTGTTTATAATATAATGCTTCTCAATCCACATTATTTTGGTTTTGGATTTGTTTTTTTTCCGTCAGAAGTTTGCAAATTTCTCAGTAGATTATTTAGGTTGTAAACTAGATTATTTAACTTACAGAAACAGAGAAAGAGTTAAGTAAGGAAATGGCTATTGAGGCAAGGAAGGACTTCTTTTTAAAAAACAAAATTCAAAACTCAATGATAAATCTGAATAGATCTACCTTTGAAATGTTTAAGAAATCAAAAGAAATTTGATCAGAAATGAAAAATCTGAATTAATATAGACAGCATCTGATTTAAACAGGCAAAACACTATGATTTTAATATAGTTAATGTTGTGCAGGGAAGTCGATGCTGAAGAAACAGGTCCATGTCAAGATGTAAGTGTTTCAATAGATCTTGTGGGCACTTATACCAAATCTGAAGAAGAAGAAAAAATATATTCTAGCATTGATTGCAGAACGTGGCCGGCGAAAACTATTGATTGGTTGCAAGTAAGTTGAGTTTTAGAATTACTATTTTCTTGTTTATGTTAACAGGTCTCTTACTCCTTGAATTTGCATTATTTAAATCACAAATGATCAAATCTTTTTTGGGAACATTTGTTTTATTGCTTCGTTCATTATGTTGTAAGTTGTATGTTCAAATTCTTTTGTTGTTTAATGCTATTGAGTTGAGTTTAGAATACAATAGTTCCTCACTCTCAGCTCTAGCTTGTTATACTGTCCCGAACATCTTTTGTTGGCTGACATATTTATATAAAAAAAAGTCATAAAATTAAAACCTGTTGGAACGAGGTGGATTTTCTAATGGCCAATGTTGATTTCTTATGTAATTTTCAGATTTAAGACTTGAACTCGTAAAAATAAAACCCATATAATTTCTTCTCAACAGCATTAAGATTCATGTTATTTGTTTTTTTATATATATATTCAAATTCAACACCCATAATTCTAAAAAAGGCTTCCATTTACAATTTTTCAGATGTTGGAAGAAGGTGATAGAAGACTATGATATGAAGGTATGTGAAGTTGACATAATAGCATAAAAGAGAGTGCTTTTTAAATACCTTATAATTTTCAATACCTTTTAGGACCTGTGAGTTTTGAAGCTTACTAATATTGAAATTTCTCTTTTTTTGGTATCATTCAAATGCCTTTTCTTATTAAAGGAACATGAGTTGAAATTAATGGATATTAAATGTGATAATGTCTGCACTAACATGGTTAAAAGCCATAGAGATAATTACAAATAAATAATTTTAGAATTGAGTGTGAAAGGAACATGAGTTGAAATTATTGGATTTTTGGCTGACCAATGCCAGCAACTTTTGGCGGCGGTCCTGGTCTCTTTGCAGGAACAACCAGAGGAGCACCGGCAGCTGGAGCAGTCATGGCACCTGGAGTAGTCAAGGCAGCAGCTTTCTTCGGACGACTTCTAGTTCTTCCATTTTATGACTTCTCAATTGTACCCAATTGCATTTTTTTTTCAAAGCAAGCACCTTATTGAACTCTTCATACTTTTTTTGCCTTGAGTCAAGTTATTCTCTTTTCAAATTAAGCACTCCATCAATTTCTTTTAGACCCACTTTCAATTGTTTTTCCTTTGAAGAAAACTCCAAAGAGATTTTCTCTATCCACTTTTAACTAAGGAAATATATTTATTTTCCGATTGAAGACCATTGAACCTTTTTTCTACCCCCTGACTTAAGTTCAACTTCATTATCCCGCTGTTAGACCACTCGGGTGGTTTTTGCTATCCTTTTGGATTTCAAGTCATGTTCTTGTCCAAGCTTCAAGTCATGTGTAGGAGGAATATTCAGTTATCAGATTTATAGTGCAAGAATAGCCATTGCCCCCATGCTTGAAGATGCAAGGTAGTGGAATATTCATAAATGTGACTAAAAGCAAGTGAGTTTGGATTAAATGTGACAACACCACCTGAGGGAGATGAAGAAATGACAAAGTGGATCCAGATTTCGGGGTACCTTTATCATGCCTCTCACTAAGGAAGTTCAAGTTTATTCTTCTTTTTTATAATGTTACGGAACTCAAATTGATAGTTGAAACTTTTTCTGAGAATAATGAGTGTTCCGGACTATGTAAGGGTTTTTGCAGATTGTAAGCATTTGCTATCTTGTATTTTTGTTCCAAATGATCTTGTTCCTGGATGATTTGATTGTGCATGAAGAGGATCTGATATTATAATAAGCTTAAGGGTTTTTAATAATTTTACTTATATCAGTACTATAAATACCTGTATATGTAATTGTTTTCAATAAGAAAGAAGTCTGGATTTTTTTTTCATTTTTGTGTTTCTCTGTTATGTAAGATGGTATCAGAGCTTATGGGTTTGTTCATCTGATTTCTCCTTCTGAAATCTAATGGCGAAAAAGAAAGTTATCTCCATGCTCTGCAATCGCAATAAATTGACAGTTATGAAACTGAAGTTACGATGCAATTGGAAAAATAAACAAAATATTAAAGGAATGATCAGATGTGGCAAAGGGAGAGTGCAATTGCAACTCTGATTACAATGTGTAAAAAAGGAGGGTCAGATATGGCGGAAGAGTTAGGTTCAGTATCTGGAATTAAGAGAATTATATGAGAGTTGATGGGATACATTTCTAGAATACATTATTTTTATTGGAATAACGGAGTCTTATTCTAGTTAAGAGCCTAGTGGCCAACTTGGAATACTCATATTTTTGTATACAAATAAAATGAGGAAAAACAAAACGACTCAAACACATCCCAAATTATGTACGTAGTCCTGCAGTTGTCATAGACAGCAGCGCAGAGCTGCTACCTTTAATATATGGATTTCAAGATATATTATATTGTAGCATTATCTTTACTCACATAATAAAGTTGACGAGATTCTCGAAGATCCCTATGTCCAGTTTTCTTGTGGCAGAAATAATTGAATGTTGGATTGCGTTTTTCAAACTTTAATAAATTTTGATACTGAGTTTTTTGGTATTATTTAATTATGGAAAATAAACATTATGAAGAATAAAAACAAGAACCATTGTATTGTAATATATGGATTAAAACAAACAAACATGATTTAATATGTGGATTTCAAGATCTATTGTATTGTAACATTGTCTTCACTTACATAATAAAGTTGATGAGATTCTCAAAAATGTCTATCTTCAGTTTTCTTGTGGCAGAAATAATTAAATGCTAGATTCGGTTTTAGCAAACTTTAATAACTTTTGATACTGAGTTTTTTTGGTATTATTTAATTAAGGCAAAACAAACATTATGAAGAATAAGAATAAGACTCATTGTATTGTAATATGTGGATTAAAACAAACAAAAATAATTTAATTTGTGGATTTCAAGTCCCACTGTATTTTAACATATTCACTCACATAATAAAGTTGATGGGATTCTCAAAGATGTCTATCTTCAGTATTCTTGTGGCAGAAATGATTGAATAATGTATCCTTTTTTTAAAACTTTAATAGATTTTGATACTGAGATTTTTTGGTATTATATAATTAAGGCAAAACAAACATTACGAAGAATAAGAATAAGACCCATTGTATTGTAACATGTGTATTAAAACAAACAAACATGATTTAATATGTTGATTTCAATACTTGCAACTCCATCACCTAGAACGCGTCCATCTGGATTTTGTAATGCGACACTATTCCACCTGATCTGCTCGTTGTTCATCCACTTTCTGTGGGCATAAATAAACAGGATGACGAGAGAATCTCAAAGCAATCCTGTACAAATTTCGAATGAAAGATATTGGATTTTCATCAATAGTAGTTAAAATAATAACAAATCTGGGAATTAAAAGTCAACGAATAACAAATATGAACATTAATTTAAAAAACCCTTCTAAGTGTAAAGTTGCAATGTTAGAACTAATAAATATAAAAATATCCTTTACATAAATATAAAAATATCTTTTACATAAAGTAAACCCATAAAGTGTTAAAACAAATAAAACAGAGAACAAACAATTATCTAAAATCACAAAAGTCTTCCATTGATACATTAAACTATAGCTCCATGAGATCACAATTAAATCCCAAATCAAAAAATTATGGATTAATAAAACACAACTCTTTTGAATCATATTATATTGTTTGTATTTGCATAATATATTGCGGGTTTAGTATGAGGATCAACAATCACGTTTAACATGTACAACACTGATGATATGAGGAGTTAAATTAGCACCATCTCAGCAAGCAACGCACTCACCGACAGTGACTAATTTCAACAACATCAATGACCAATAATGAAGAGCCAATACATCAAATCCAGGAGGTCAATAGATCATTTTATGGAAATTTAGCAACCCAATAGACTACTTTAAGTAAGTTTAAGGGCCAACCGATTGTAAATGAAATAATCATCGATACTATAATCAAACATCAAGTTTTATAACTAAACTGCCATTCATTGTAATGTCACTTTATATGAGTTATGAAGACAACTAGCCTTCTTCTACTGATATGTTTAAGAAACCTTCTTGGAAGAGCACAAAGAGCTTAGTATTCCTTATTTATGAATGACAACTAGCCTTCTATTGGTATGTTTATAAAACCTTTTCGAAGATCCAAGGTTTGTTAACAATCCAGGTGATACTTTTCATACATGTAAACTTTGAGTCTAATACATAGTCTCCAATTTTTTTTAAAGTAATATAGATATTATTTCATTTCCTTAATGTAAATTCTATTTCTTTGCTTTAAAGGTTGCCACTTTATCATTGTCTCTGGATTCAAAATTTCCTCAGTGTTCCAATAATTAATAAAATTGCATATCTTTCTAAGAACATATCTCATGATCTTGAACTTTGTTCTAGGGAAATGGAAATTTAAATTGAAACTGTGAGTTGACTTTCATTTTTCTTTTATTTAATATTATGGCCATTAGCCTTGGCCTATATAGGTGAAATACTCTAAAAATGGTGAAACAATGAGTTGGCCATTAGTCTTCCTTAAAAGCATTTGTTGTTGAAACCTTCCATTTGATGGCATTCTCTCTCATCTCTCCATCTCCCATCACCATATTGAGACTCCTCTTTATCTCTTTAGCCGCAACGATCCCATCTTCATTATGAGTAACTCTAACACCAGTTTTCCAACAATCTGCAAGCAGCCTAGCATTTGTTAACTAATCAGTCCATTGCGGAAATACCACCACAGGGACTACACAAGCCAAGCTCTCCGTTGTGGAATTCCAACCACAATGAGTAAAAAAGCAACTTATTCTTGGATTTGATAGCACCTCTAATTGATTGCACCATGGCACTATCACTCCTTTTTGTTCTACTTTTTCCATGGATTTCTCTCTTATAACCCACAAGAATGGACTCCCACTCTCTATTAATGCTCTCCTCATGGCTTCCATTTGCCTCTTTGATACTTGTGTGATGCTTCCAAATGATATGTAAATAACTGAAGCTTCATCCTTTGAGTTAAGCCAATCAATGTAAAAATGGGAAGTTGAGCATTTGAAAAGATCGCTCTCACTGAAGAATCAGAACCACAAGGTATTAATGTCCATATCCAACAATATCAAATACACTAAAGACATTTGAGTTACTAAATTTTTAAGTTCAAATTTTAGATAGATATTTAGAAAAAAAATCTACCCTGAACAAAATACTCCATATGTTTTTTTAGGATAATTTCTTGGTTTATACCATATTTTAGAGATTTAATATTTAACTTTTACATTTTTTATTACAAATTAAATTAATTTTCAAGTCGATCAAGAAAAATGAAGTACTAAAGATCAAACAATTGAGATAATTTACAAGCACGTAGTAGTTAGCAACTAAATATTTTTTAGGGTAAAGTATAATTTTTTTTGTTTGATCTTTTTGCAAATACAATCATATGGTTTAAAAACTTTCAAACATAACTTATAGTTTGTATTGCTTGCGAACTCAGACATTATGTCAAAAATTGTTGTCATAATTTACTCCAAAAGAGATTGATTTAAAGCAATTAAAAAGTTTGACTTTTCAACTTACCTAATACATAAGGCCTAACTAACTTTGTAGCCACACATATTTTTTTACCGAAATATTGACTCACAAAACCTTTAAATGCAAAACGGACGAAGTATCATGTTTTCTAGTTTTTAAAACAGGCCATTGTATTTGATGCTAGCTAGCACAAGCATCCATCAAGTTAAAGGACAGAACGATCTCTCGATCTAAATATTGTAGCACATGAATAAAAACATTTATCTAGGCGTTTGTTTCTACCAAGTGGGAGAGAAGCAACCTTTACTCCTACTTTCTGGTCTACTTGCTTTTGTGAGCTATTGACCCCTTTTTAGTTCATGTAAAAAAAGTGTCTTAAAATCAGATGGAAGGATGCCCTAGCCGCCTCTTCCCTTCACCGTCGTCCTGTCGTCCCCAACCCGCGGCCATCGCGGAATCCCCCTTCGTGATCGCCCATCTCTTCGAATGATCGTCCTATGCCAAAGATTTCTCCACTTTAAAGCCGCTGCCCCAAACGCAGCCTCCAAACTTTGCTTCAGTGGTTAGCAAAGCCATCAACCTGATCTCTATTCCATCGCCAACGAGCCTGCTGGTCTTTGAGGAAGGTGGCTTCAAAGCTATCAGAATTCAGCAAGCGATTTACGAAGAGCGAATGAAATCCTTTGAGCACTCGGTTATTGGGAGATTGACGATGTCGAAGGGGGAGAGACCCTGGAAGCACCCCGAGCTTAAACACAAATTGAACCAAATATGGCAAAGGACTATGGATTGGAAGCTCATATCCCTCGATAAGGGCTTCTTTCATATAATTATGCCCACTGCAGCTACTTTGCAATTAGTATGGAGTCTTGGAGCCATCCTACGTAAGCTTGGAATTATGAGATTCACACCTTAGACTCCCGAATTTAACCCAGACTCGCATAAGTGTTCATCAGCACAGGTATGGGTTCGTTTCTATAACCTTCCATGGGAATTTTGGGACTCCCGTATCCTTGGTAGTATTGCCCATGGGGTGGGAGTCCCAGTACGTTTTGACCACAATACTGTTAATGGTGAGTTTGGGCATTATGCCAGGGTATTAATTGATGTTGATTTGTCAAAGGACATCCAATCCAAGATTCGGGTTGATACTGATGTTAGAAAATAATGGGTGTATATTGATTATGAACATTTGCATGCTATATGTTCTATCTGTGCTAACATTGGACACACAGCTGCATAATGCGGTAAGAATGGCTCTACTTAGCATACCAAACCCCAACACCGGGATGGAAAACAACTTGTGTAGGCCCCCCAACATAAAAAAGAAGAGCCCAAAGCTTCTACAAGTAACTCTGCGCCAAACGAAGCTAACGCTTCCTCTTATAATGTAGATAATCTGCAAATGGTCGTACATGAGTCAGAAAACCGGGATGCAGGGGCAGATACCAGGAAATGGGGGGATTTCAGTGACGACGGCAGTAGGCCCGAATCTAAATACAAATAGCAGGGGCAAGGGCAGCAACAGACACATGAAAATAGAGCAGCGACTGATATTGAGAATCAAGGGCAGATTCAGCTTCACGGACAAGGGCAGCATCAGACACAGGATAGCAGAGTCGTGTCTGAGTTTGAGGACCAAGGGCAGATTCAGCTTCACGAATCCATACCTAAACATGTGATGGACATCCCTGGGGATGTGGAATGGGCCAGAAAAATATGGAAAGACACAGTGACTATCCCGGCTGGCACAGACGAATCTCCTTGGATAGAAAGAAGTGTCAAGAAGAAAAAATCTTCTTCCACTTTAACTATCAGTGAAGCTCGCGCCAAAAGGCAGAGTAGGCCTCCTATCCGTTATCTATGATCGTAATGTATTGGAATTGCAGGGGACTCAGTAATCCCCGCACCCAGCGTGCGCTTCGTCTATTATGTAATGTTAATCATCCGGATATTTTATGTATTGCAGAACAAATGGTTCAGTTTGATAAGATTCATCACTGTTTCTGGCTTTCGCTCAATCTACAATTAGTTGCTCAAATAATTGTGGCTCTTTATGGTTACTCACCAAAATCGGCATTCCTTTAATGCCTCTGCTGCTCAGTTCCCAGGATCAGCACACCACGATCAGTTACACATCTCATGGTAATGACTTTCTTTTGTTCTTTGTCTATGGTAGCACCTCGGCTATTGTTAAGCCCAAAATATACCTATAATATCATTATTAATTACATCAATATTGCTACGAATTTATGCTATTTATAACTGTTTAGGAAGCTTTTACTCTTGAATATGTTTCTTTCTTGTAAGCTACATAAATATTTGGTAAAATCCAAATAGGAACGAAAAGAGCTCGAAAACAGAAGAAAAACCCTACAAAAGGAGTCGAAGACGACAGAAATTAATAACGCCAAATCGAGGACGCGAACGAAAGCTGAAAAACCAAAAAACGTTCCGTGCCGCGACCGCGGCCCCCAAATTCACGGTCGCGACACGCGTTCCCCAGCTTCTCCTTCCTTCGTTTGAAGACCAATTGATGCTCCCCCATTCTCGGTAGAGAATTTAAGATTCTCGGTATGAGCAGGAGATTTTAGAAGCCTAGTTACACACTTTCGTTTTCGACGAAACGCGATCGTTCGGGTGGATAAAGACGTCCTTTCACAACGGACACGATCCTTCGCAACGGACACGATCCTTCACAACGGACATGACACTTCAATCAAGACTCTTCAACATCTATAAATAAAGAGTTGATGGAGAGTTGAAGATATGTAGAAAAAAGAGATTAGTATAGAATTTATGCAGAAATTCCAAATCAAGTGATTCAGAAGTTAGATTTCGATTCTGTAAAAAGCAATATGTTGTACACACATTGTTTATTCAATAATAACAAGTTTAGTAACGTTTAGTCATTGTTCCAGTTTAGTTTTCATTTTGGTAGTAGACCGACCCAGTCTCTATTACGAAGATTCAACGAGAAGATTGAGTAGAGGATTCGCCCCTGAGCCTGACAAACTCTAACGAAACCCAAGGAAAGGATTGATCAACCTGTTCACTTGCAAGCGGTCGAATGTTTCCATGCTCCATGTTCTCTGTAAACTTGTATCAATTTATATTTCATCTAATAAAGTCTGTTCTATTCGATAGATTTTTATGCAGCACTTATGGTAACCAATCCACTAAAGTGACTGCTGGTGTTTTCATTAAAACATATTTAATCCAAAATCTTTACAAGGAAACTTTGTTGAACACTTAGGCAAATTATTATCTCGAAAGAGTTTTAATTTGATTAAGGGCAACTATCCCGAAAGGGTTTTGTCATGTTCAAAGCCAATTAATTAGAGGTTCCGTCATTTATTTCATCTTTATAATTCGTACAAAGTTTAAAGTTGTTTTCTTTGCTTAATGCAAACGAATACATTCATTTACTTTTCTTAAAAGTACTAAAAGTTCCTATCTTGCAAATTCATTCTTAAATCAGAATATTTTCTAACATTCTTCTCATTCTAGCAATTTCAAAACCAAAAACGGATTAAACGATTTTCCATATTATAAACCTTAAAGTAAATTTAACCGATTGTAAATAAGTTTTGTTAAAAAACGTTCCCTGTGGGATCGATATCTTTTATTACTACAAGCGTATACCGTGCACTTGCGGAAATCGCTCAACAAGTTTTTGGCGCCGTTGCCGGGGAACGCCAAAATTTTTGACAAAATTTTAAATTTTTCGTGTTTTATTACGAATCTAGGTTTATTCATACTTATTCAAACTTTTATATTTTTAATTATTTTCAATTACTAACATATTTATTTTTCAAATTCTGTTTTGTAGGTAGTTTCGGTTCGTGCGAAATTTCAAGTTCATGCGCAGTTCTCGAAGTTCGGGCACGTCACCAGATCCTATTGACCTAGAAATTGAAAGAACTCTTAAAAAGAACAAGAAAGAAAAGAAAAAGAAAAACAAAACCCCAATAAAAACTAAAATTACCGAGCCAGAAGTTA
The DNA here is from genome assembly GCF_963576675.1 of Euphorbia lathyris. Taxonomy (NCBI): domain Eukaryota; kingdom Viridiplantae; phylum Streptophyta; class Magnoliopsida; order Malpighiales; family Euphorbiaceae; genus Euphorbia; species Euphorbia lathyris. The sequence goes on from NC_088912.1 coordinate 14,018,655, forward strand.
TGGCAACACTTATGGATTACGCTAGGCCAGGAGTGGCCGGTGTAACAAACAGTATAGTTAGACCCCAAATTAATGCACATCATTTTGAAATTAAGCCTGCGTTGCTTAATATGTTGCAAAATAATGTAACGTTTTACGGGTTACCTAACGAAAATCCTAATACCCATTTGACAAATTTCTTAGAAATTTGTGACACTTTTAAAATTACTGATGTAACTGCAGAAGCAATCAAACTTCGTCTTTTTCCTTTTACCTTGAAGGATCGATCCAAAGAATGGTTAACTTATATGCCAGCCGCATCAATTGAGACTTTGGAGCAATTAGCCCAAGCATTTTTATCAAAAAAATTTCCTTTAGCAAAAACCGCAAGAGTCGTTAAAGAGTTAACATCTTTTTCTCAAAATGATAATGAAACTCTTTATGAGGCTTGGGAACGTTTTAAAGAACTTCAACGTTTATGCCCACACCACCAATTGCCCGCTGAACTTTTAATGCAAACATTTTATAATGGACTAAATCCTACAACTAGAGGTTCATTGGACGCTATGTCTGGAGGGTTATTCATAAAGAAAACATCTGCCCAAGCAAGAGAACTTTTGGAGGAAATGGCAATCAACAGCAGTATGTGGCCCACGGAACGTGGACACATACCATCAGCGAAACCATCATCCTCAACTACTTCATCAGTTAAAGGTATAATGAATCTTGATCCAGTAGCGATGTTGCAAGCCCAATTTTCTGCCTTATCGCACAAAATTGATAGGTTTATGGCACCGTGTGATTCTAATGGTAAGCCAATCCAAATAGATGTGGATTACGAAGGTATGAGTGAAATTGAACAGGTAAATTTTGTCCAAGGGCAAAACCAAACTAATAACCCTTATTCCAATACATATAATCCTGGATGGAGAAATCATCCTAACTTTAACTGGAGAGATAATAATAATAATAATAATGCTACTGCTAATTATCAAAATCAATCCAGAGACACGATTAGCACTTTATCTTCTAAAATCGACAAATTTATTGATGCTATGAGCGGAAAAATAAGTAATCACGATGATGGTTTTAAACGGATCGAGAATAAATTCGACCAGCTTATTAAAAACCAATCATCTAGCATCCATAATTTGGAGATTCAAATTGGACAACTCGCTAAATCAATTCCATCCCGCAAAGAGGGAAGTCTTCCAAGCCATACGGAATAAAATCCGAAAGAGCATGTTAAGGCTATCACTCTTCGTTCATGGAAAAATTACTCAGGCCTGGAAATGTCCGGAAGTTCAACTTTACCTGGAACTGATTTATCAAAGCCCAAAGAAGATACATTAAAACAAAAAGATGCACCAATTGACTCTAGTACAAAAACGTTTGTACCCAAACCACATTTTCCACACAAAGTCCGCAATAAGGACTATGACAAACAACTTTTAACATTTTTAGACAAACTTAAGAATTTGCATATTAATTTAACATTTATGGATGCGATTACACAAATTCCCAATTATGGTAAATTCCTCAAAGATTTAATTTCGAAGAAAATCAGTTGGGAAGGAATTTCATCCATTTCGCTAACTGAAGATTGTAGTTCAATTGTGTCAAGTAATTTGCCCACAAAACTCAAGGATCCCGGATGTTTTACCATTCCGTGTAAATTGGGAGATATTGAATTTCCCAGTTGTCTCTGTGATTTAGGAGCAAGCATTAACTTGATGCCATTATCTATTTTTAATAAGTTAGGCTTAGAAGAAGACATCAAACGTACCAATATGGTTTTGCAATTAGCGGATCAAACCACTAAAAGACCATACGGTATAATTGAGGATGTTTTAGTTAAAGTTGACAAATTTATTTTTCCTACCGATTTCGTTATTTTAGATTTTGCTTATGACGTAAATTGTCCGCTAATCTTTAGTAGACCGTTCATGAACACGGGACGTGCTCTAGTTGATGTGTCGGAAGGGAAAGTAGTTTTAAGAATAGGAGATGATAAGATTGAGTTTGATATGAATCAAGCAATGAAATATCCTATGGAGGATTTCGCTTGTATGAAACTTGATTTAATTGAAGAATGTGTAAATGACATTGTTCAAAAAGAAGAAATAATAGAACCTATAATGAGTGAGGAACTAGAAGATAAGGAACCAGAACCTTTGATTCGAGAAGATGGACCAGTTTCGCCTTCAATTATAGTTCCACCTAAATTAGAACTTAAAGAATTACCAAGTCATTTGAGGTACGCTTTCTTAGGCGAAGGCGATTCTCTACCTATTATTATCTCTAACAAATTAACACAAGTCCAAGAAGAGAAATTGAAAGAAGTTGTTAGAAATAGGATAGGAAGTATGGGTTGTCAAATTTCAGACTTAAAAGGTATTAATCCGAGCATCGTAATGCACATAATTCACTTAGAAGAAGATAAGCCACCTAAAGCGGATAAGCAAAGACGCCTAAATCCGAATATGAAAGAAGTAGTAAAAAATGAGATTACTAAACTTCTGGACAATGGAATCATCTACCCTATCTCGGATAGTGAATGGGTTAGTCCAATCCATTGTGTACCTAAAAAGGGAGGCATAACAGTTGTAAGGAATGAAGAAGGTGAATTAATACCTACACGAACCACCACTGGTTGGAGGGTTTGTATAGATTATAGAAATTTAAATAAGGCAACTAGGAAAGATCATTTTTCCTCTTCCTTTCATTGATCAAATGATCGAAAGGATAGCTGGTCATGCTTTCTACTGTTTTCTAGATGGTTACTCCGGATTCTTTCAAATATACATTTACCCGGATGACCAAGATAAAACAACATTCACATGTCCTTACGGAACATTTGCATATAGGAGAATGCCATTTGGTCTATGTAACGCACCTGCGACATTTCAATGTTGTATGACTGCAATTTTTAATGATTTCATTGAAGATATCATGGAAGTTTTTATGGACGATTTTTCAGTTTATGGAGATTCCTTTGATTCGTGCCTAGAAAACTTGGATAAAGTTTTGTCTAGGTGTGAAGAAACAAATTTGGTATTAAACTGGGAAAAATGTCATTTAATGGTTGACGAAGGAATTGTTTTAGGTCACAAAATATCTGAAAAAGGATTAGAAGTGGACAGAGCAAAAACTTCAGTAATAGAGAAACTACCCCCTCCAACTACTGTTAAGGGAGTAAGATCATTTTTAGGACATGTCGGTTTTTACAGAAGATTTATTAAGAATTTTTCTGTAATTTCCAAACCACTCACTAATCTACTCTTGAAAGATTCTACCTTTGATTTTAATGAAGATTGCGTTAAAGCTTTCAAAACATTAAAAACAGCTTTAGTCAGTGCACCTGTTATTGCTAAACCCGATTGGGATTTACCATTTGAAATTATGTGTGATGCAAGTGACTTAGCTGTCGGATGTGTTTTAGGACAAAGGAAGGATAAGAAACTTCATGTCATTTATTATGCAAGTCACACACTTTCCGGTGCACAATTAAACTACACCACAACTGAGAAAGAAATGTTAGCTGTAGTTTTTGCATGTGATAAGTTTAGGTCATACTTGTTAGGTTCGAAAGTTATTATTTACACTGATCATGCAGCATTAAGATATTTATTTGCTAAGAAGGATGCAAAACCACGTCTAATTAGATGGGTGAAACTAACGGTATACGAGATGATTTCCCTGATGAACATCTCTATCAAATGAAAAGCGTCATGTCACCCTGGTATGCAGATATTGCTAATTATCTTGCAGCCAATATTGTTCCGGAAGGATTAAATTTCCAACAAAAGAAGAAATTTTTCTTCGACATTAAACAGTATTTTTGGGAAGATCCTTTTCTGTTCAAAACTTGTGGTGACGGGATAATTAGGAGATGCGTTGGTGAAAATGAATATGAATCCATAATGTCGGAATGCCATTCTAGCTCTTATGGAGGACGTAATGGAGCTACCAAAACAGCAGCTAGAATATTTGAATGTGGTTTCTTTTGGCCTACGATGTTTAAAGACGTCCGTTCATTTATTACTCGTTGTGATAAGTGCCAAAGAACAGGAAATCTAGTAAGGAAAGATGAGATGCCCCTCACAACCATATTAGAAGTTGAAGTCTTCGATATGTGGGGAATAGATTTCATAGGACCTTTTCCCCCTTCTAATGGTAAAACTTACATATTAGTCGCCGTTGATTATGTTTCAAAGTGGGTTGAAGCAATTGCAACCCCGACGAGCGATTCTAAAGTTGTCGTTAATTTTCTTGACGATATATTTTGTAGATTTGGTTGTCCAAGAGTCATCGTTAGTGATGGTGGTGCTCATTTTATAAACCGAAGTTTTGAAACGCTTATGAAAAAATATGTTGTACGCCACCGCGTATCAACGCCATACCATCCTCAGTCAAATGGTCAGGCGGAGATACCAAATAGAGAACTCAAATGGATTTTAGAGAAAACAGTTTAATCCTCAAGAAAAGATTGGTCGTGTAAACTAAATAATGTGTTATGGGCATACTGTACTGCATTTAAAACACCAATAGGAATGACTCCATACCGCTTAGTGTATGGGAAGGCATGTCATTTGCCAGTCGAATTAGAACATAAAGCCTATTGGGCTATTAGGGAACTAAACTTTGATTTACGACAAGCAGGTAAGAAACATTTGCTCGATTTAAATGAGTTAGATGAGTTACGCCATCTATCTTACGAAAATGCAAAAATTTATAAAGAAAAAGTGAAAAAATGGCACGATGCCAAAATTAAAGTCAAACACTTTAATGTTGGGGATAAAGTGCTGTTATTTAATTCACGACTTCGTTTATTTCCAGGAAAACTTAAGTCCAGATGGATAGGACCATATTTAGTCGTCAAAACATTCGATTATGGTTCTTTAGAACTGGAAGGTCCTAACGGAATTCGTTTCAAAGTTAATGGTAATCAATGTAAAATCTATTACGAAAATATTTCACAACTAGAAATTTCGTTCGTAACAAGATTTTCTGACGTATAAATCACTCAGTTTTTCGATCACAGTTTATTTTGTTTTCTTTTTATATTTTTGTTCATTTTATTTTATTTTATTTTTATTTTATTTTATTTTATTTTATTTTTCAAATGTCAATTTTTTGTGATTAGATGCCTTTATGTTATGATTTATATGCATAAAATATGTTTATTTCATGATTTTAGAATTAATTTTAGGAAATTAGAATGAAATTGAAGTTTCAGGCAATTCTCTGCCGAGAATTCTATTTTTCAGATTTGTCCAAATAGGTTAGATTTTCTCTGAACTTACCGAGAATTATAAATTCTCTACCGTGAATCAGGACATGGCTTTCGACGCCCGATTTCCGTAAGAAAATCAGCCTGTCGCGACCGCGGCTTTGCTATTCTCGGTCGCGACACTCGAAATTCCTGGACACTCAGGTCTGAATCAACCTAAACCTTTCAACAAACCTCTTGACAACTGAAACCTTAAGTTTCTTCATTCCCGAAAGGTGTCATTTTATACCTTTTCATGATTAAAACAACACCTCCTTTCATCTAAAACTCTTATAAATTAATCCTAGAGGATTCAAGTTCTGTTACAATTCTTTTTATCTTTATCAGAACTCTGATTTCTTCAAAACACCATTTTTCTATTCAGTACCAGCAACTTTGTTTCATTCAAACAACCACCATGCCTACCAAATACAAAACTTCAAGGCACAAGGCCGTCTCAAGCAATAAACGCCCAGACTTATCCAAGCGATATGGGGCGCATTTTCCTATCTTCAATCACGATGAAGGTAGGCGTTATTGGAATCACCGTTACAAATTCTTCACCGGAATGTTGTATATGGATGAATTTCTTAACAGCCAATTAGGCATTACTGATGACATGAGCCGCTATATGAAACGCCTAGGGTGGACAAAATTCACCCAAATGTGATTTCCAATAATAGGCGACTGGATACTCGAATTCTTCTGTACCATGCGTTTCACTAATAAACGACGGGTACGTCTCAGTTTTCGTCGAGAAGGCGAAATCTTTACTTTCGGTTATCCCGAGTTGCATGCTTGGTTTGGTTTTCCCCCGAGGGATACAATCAAACGTCATCCTGGACAAGACATGACATCCTCGGACATTTGGAGAATGCTTAATGGATTCTGGCGATTCAATTCAAAACTCGCCTACAATCACTCTTTTCGCTCCAACTCCATGCTGTATCTGCACAAATTCCTGTGTCACAGTTTATTCGGTCGCACGTTCAGTAGTGTGGTCCGTGACACAGATCTCTATGTGCTTGGAGATATATTCCAGGGAAATGCAGTAGATTCTTCAAAGATTTTGATGGAGGGTCTTGTCGCCACTTCTCGATCCAAGGATAAGAAGATTGGGTTCGGCAATATAATCTGTGGAATAATTCTCGGTACAAAGGGTAGCATTGATGTTCCATGGAGTGATGATGAATTCTTCCCGACAATTGACTATGAGTTTCTCGAGCACGAAGGACTTGTAAAACGTGTCTTTCGAGAAGGGCCTCACTTTCTGTCTGCACCGGAACGTGAAACTTTCGTGCAGTTTCAAATTGATCGTATTAAGGCCAGAAATATCCCACTTGATAGGGATGAGTATATAGAATAGTTTAGGTTTATAGGTTTTCTTTTTGTAAATATTTTGTGTGTTTTTGTATTATTTCATTTTATTCTTTGCTTTTATAGTTTGTTTTGTTCAATAAAGTTCTATTTCATTTTAGTTCATTTACTATTTTTTTTTTACAAGGTTAGATATATGTTTTATTACATTTCTCATATAATCATGGTTAAATCTATATAAAATCTATAATATTGAACAAATCATGGTTTTCTTAATTAACACATATATTCACACTTAATCCAATTTTCACAAAATTGAAGTTTAAAACATTAATTCATTCAATTGACTAAGTTCCTATAATTAATATATATTTATATGAACTTATTATGCACTTAATATGATTCTCTTAACTTATATGCATCAATGAACATTTAAGTTTCATTAATTATTCATAAACCAATTTATTACACTTTAATTCAATTTATTAAGGTTAAACCTTTGGTTTTCCTTGCAATTAATGTCATTTATTTTAGTTTTTAAGTGCAGGGACACTTTATATTAAGTTCAGGAACCAAATCATCAACAAAATTGCACAAACCATGTCAAAAGGCACCCAAATAAGCCATTTTGACCAATTCTCGGTATGAGTAGCAAATATGGACGAATTTGAGGGGCAAAATTCCCTGAAAATCGCGTGCCGCGGTCGCGACACGCGTGATTTATGCCATATTGATTCCGATTTTGCCAATATTTTTACCTATTCCTATTTCTATTCTACCTATACATTCACCTAATCACCCTATATAACCCTACCTCTTCCACATATCTCACATCACCTCTATTTTTACCCAATCCCTTACTCCAAACTCTTCCCCAAAAATCTACTTTTACTCTTCCCAATTTATTCACTCCAATTTCTATCCTCTTTTCTATTCAATCACTTCCATATTCCAAACCCCAAACTCATCTTCAAGCTTTACTCTTTCTCTCAATTCCTTTTTCTTCTTCTTCTTCTTCTCAAACCCTAAAAACACTAAACACCATCACCATGGTTAGGACTAAACGTGTTGGTAACAAGCCCGCTGTTACGGAAGCTAATCGCCTTCGGGTTCAATGTGGAGCTTATTTTGACATCGCTTCGGAGGAAGAAGCCGCTCGTTTCAAACATTTTTCACAAACCGACCGCCAATTTGTGGATATGCACTTCTTAGACTTCCATTCGGTAAGAACATTGAATTTCTCTACTCGAATTGATGCTTTTATTGAGGCGTTGGGTTGGCAAGAATTCGTTAATATGCGTTTTCCGCGTATTAATGAATATGTGGTGGAATTTTGGTCACTTTGACCATGAGTAAGAAGAAAACCTCAATCTCTTTTAGGAATAATGGTATCACATACACCATTGATTATGATGCAATGGGAAATATGTTTGGTTTCCCTACCTCGAATTTTTATAATAAGCCTAAAGATTTTGATAATGATGTGGTTTGGCAAACTCTTTCGGACCAAGACTATTTTAATTCTAAGAACACTTCAAGCAAGTTGATTAAGGACAATTGTGTGTTCTTCTTTCACAAATTTTTGAGTTTCTCCTTGTTTGGGCGTGTTGAGAGTTCAAAGGTTCAGGTTCGGGATTTATATGTTTTGGATAGCTTGTTTAAAGGTTTGAGGATTGATAGCATTGGCATAATGTTCGATAATTTGTTCCGTGCTTCGAGGGCTACTACCATTCAGATCCCTCTTTGTAATTTTATCACCGCTATTGTGTTGGGAGCTCGGGGTGAATTGGCTGATTTTGACATGTCCACCTGCCGTGGGTATGTTCCACTTTTGGACATCTCGGCTCTTGAGCGAGCTCATTTATTGCTTCCACAAGGTCCCCCCGTCTTTATTTCGTATGCCTCCCATATTGCCCACCTTCGTGGCACTATGGGTGGTGGCGCTTCAAGTTCTCAATTTGCAGGTACCGAAGGCGGCGGAGAGGCAGTAGGAGAAGAAGATGAACCCCAAGCTCAACCACAACCCCAAGCACCTCAAGCGGATGATCCGGTGGATTTGCGGAGGATTTTGAACCAAATCAATTCCAACAATCGTCAAATGAACTTGAGAATTGATGATTTGGTAGATAATAATATGGTGATGAATGACAACCTCAACCTTTTGAGGCGTGAACATAGATCGACTCGGCATCGGATGCTTTCCTTTTTCCACCGCCGAAATGTGGAGACTTCACCTACACCTCCGGATTCCCCACCTCAAGAATAGGTTGTTTTCTTTCAATTTATTTCTATCTTGTTATAATTTGGTACAATTTTCATTTTCCTATGTTTGGTACATTTTCTCTTTTTAATTTTATGTTGAATGTTTAATTTGCTACTATTTCCATCTTTGTTTCGTATGCCTTATTTCGTATTTATTTTTTGTGTTTTCTCCATTATTTTTGCACCAATGAGGACATGGTCCAATTTAAGTGTGGGAGGAGACATACATATACCAATTTCTATACGTATACGAATAAATGCAACAAAGATATTATTTTGCAAAACGAAAAAATATCATTATGGATTTTTGCGGAAATTGCATATATCATTTTTTTTAGTACGAATAAATTTTTATGCAACGAATAAGAATAAATAATTTTTAAGCAACACTTGTTTTATGTTAATGCAACATATATATTGCAACACAATTTATTCAACATTATTTTTATAAAACTTTATATTTTCACATGTTTAAAAATATTTTAACTTATGATTATTTTTAGGTTATCATTTTCGTTAGAAAGAATATTTCTATACGTATACGGGTAATATTTTTCAAAATTTTTCATAAATCTCCGATACGATTTTAAGTAAAATTGTTTCGAGTGAATGTATTTAAGTTAATAAATTCTTTATTTCAATTTCTATTTTATATCATGCAATTCATGATACAATAAATCTTATTTTAAGTTTTCAATTAGGTTTATAAGCATTAGATTGAACTAACAATTTTAGCTCGGTTTAATTTCGTCTTACATTAACCCCAATTGAAGTTTTTAAGGAAACTTTAGCCATAATACATGTTGAATTTTAAGTCAATATAGGATGAATGTGCTATCTTTCTTTTTCCCAATTTACAATTCAATTTTATAATTCATATTAATTAATCAATTAGTTGAATTCTTAACTTTTGGCCACGATTGAGACCAACCTTATCACAATCGAGGTATGAAAGGGAAGAATAATTAAGTACCGTTTATTTTGGCCACGGTTGCGACTACCCTAATCACAATCGAGGTATGGAAGGAACGTTAAAAGCAAAAATTATAAGCGTGTATAAGTTTAAAGTAACGATTGCGTCCACCCATGGCATGGTCGGTACCTCTTAAGCAAACACAAAGCAATAAAATACGTATAAAGTTACGATCAAGACCACCCTTATCTCGGGCGTAACTAAGTAAATAATTAACCCAAGTACTTATTTAAATATTTAATATATTTCATATATTAGTTTAGGTTTGGGAAAGGAAATTTTGTGCTTTGAAATGCCTTGAGACGAAAGACTCAATAACATGCGTGCTTATATCGTCCCGAATGCTTCAATTCAAAATTGGAAATACAAGACGAATGATATATCGTATATTATACTAAGTTAGTTTAATGTTTTGCGTATAAATTTGCCATGCGAAGCTAGTCTTTTCGGCTTAACTAATTCAAAAGGTAATACAAAGATATATGTTTTATTTTCATAAAGAGATTAGTTAGAGAATAAATTCAGTGAAATTTTGCTCGGGACTAGCAAAAGATTAAGTGTGGAGATTTGTTAAGCCCAAAATGTACCTAAAATATCATTATTAATTACATCAATATTGCTACGAATTTATGCTATTTATAACTGTTTAGGAAGCTTTTACTCTCGAATATGTTTCTTTCTTGTAAGGTACATAAATATTTGGTAAAATCCAAATAGGAACGAAAAGAGCTCGAAAACAGAAGAAAATGCCTACAATAGGAGTCGAAGAGGACAGAAATTAATAACGCCAAATCGAGGACGCGAATGAAAGATGAAAAACCAAAAAATGTTCCGTGCCGTGACCGCGGCCCCCAAATTCACGGTCGCGACACGCGTTCCCCAGCTTATCCTTCCTTCGTTTGAAGACAAATTGATGCTCCCCCATTCTCGGTACGAGCAGGAGATTTTAGAAGCCTAGTTACACACTTTCGTTTTCGACGAAACGCGATCGTTCGGGTGGATAAAGACGTCATTTCACAACGGACACGATCCTTCGCAACGGACACGATCCTTCACAATGGACACGACACTTCAATCAAGACTCTTCAACATCTATAAATAAAGAGTTGATGGAAAGTTGAAGATATGTAGAAAAAAGAGATTAGTATAGAATTTATGCAGAAATTCTGAATCAAGTGATTCAGAAGTTAGATTTCGATTCTGTAAAAAGCAATATGTTGTACACACATTGTTTATTCAATAATAACAAGTTTAGTAACGTTTAGTCATTTTTCCAGTTTAGTTTTCATTTTGGTAGTAGACCGACCCAGTCTCTATTACGAAGATTCAACGAGAAGATTGAGTAGAGGATCCGCCCCTGAGCCTGACAAACTCTAACGAAACCCAAGGAAAGGATTGATCAACCCGTTCACTTGCAAGCCGTCGAATGTTTCCATGCTCCATGTTCTCTGTAAACTTGTATCAATTTATATTTCATCTAATAAAGTCCGTTCTATTCGATAGATTTTTATGCAGCACTTATGGTAACCAATCCACTAAAGTGACTGCTGGTGTTTTCATTAAAACATATTTAATCCAAAATCTTTACAAGGAAACTTTGTTGAACACTTAGGTAAATTATTATCTCGAAAGAGTTTTAATTTGATTAAGGGCAACTATCCCAAAAGGGTTTTGTCATGTTCAAAGCCAATTAATTAGAGGTTCCGTCATTTATTTCATCTTTATAATTCGTACAAAGTTTAAAGTTGTTTTCTTTGCTTAATGCAAACGAATACATTCGTTTACTTTTCTAAAAGTACTAAAAGTTCCTATCTTGCAAATTCATTCTTAAATCAGAATATTTTCTAACATTTTTCTCATTCTAGCAATTTCAAAATCAAAAACCGATTAAACGATTTTCCATATTATAAACCTTAAAGTAAATTTAACCGATTGTAAATAAGTTTTGTTAAAAAAACGTTCCCTGTGGGATCGATATCTTTTATTACTACAAGCAATACCGTGCACTTGCGGAAATCGCTCAACAGCTATAACCCGATGGGAGCTTTGGTCTTCGCTATTGAATTTTACCTCTGATAATAAATGGTTAGTGTTGGGAGATTTTAATGCCATTACTGGTTCACATGAGAAAATAGGGAGATGCCCCTCTAGGAGTTTCTGCCTAGATTTTAGAAATTTCATAGATAATGGTGGCCTTGTTGAGGTTAACACCACGGGTAATCAGTTTACATGGACTAATGGTCGTCAAGGCGCTGATCATGTTGAATGTCGTCTTGACAGGGCATTAGTTAATGAGAATTTTGTGGATTCTTGGGATCGCATCACAGGTTCTGCCCTTGCCCGGCACAGATCTGATCACTATCTCCTGATTATCAGTTGCACCTCGGGAGTCACCAGCAGGGCTCGATTCAGGTTCCTCACCATGTGATTAACTCATAATTCAATCCGAAAGGTAATTTCTGAGCATTGGTCCCATTCGCATTTATCCTTGTCGCTCGTCCAGCTTCTTACACACAAATTGAAATCGTTGCGCCAAATTTTAAGGGGCTGGAACCGAAATGTCTTTGGGAGGGTGTTTGACAACATTGCTGAAGCTAAAACTAGACTTGCTAATATACAACTTGACATTTCTGACCTGGGAATGAATCCAGATAGAAATTGTCGACATAATCTGGCGCAAGAGGAACTAGACTTGTAACTTCACAGACAGGAACTCCTTTTTAAGGATCAAAGCCGTGTTAAATGGCTGAAGGCAGGGGACTGTAATTCCTCTTTCTTCCACTGTTGCGCAAAACTGAGGAAGATCCAATCAACTCTCGATGCTCTTACAATTGAGGGGGTGTGTACCACTAGCAAGAATACAATGGCACACTATGTTGTTGATTATTATTCAGCTCTATTCACCGGTAAAAACAATCCTGTCGATTTGAGTCTAATTGGTGAAGTGATCCCCAACCTTGTCACAGAAACGAACAATGACTCCCTCACTAAGCGCCCTTCTGCTGTAGAAATTAAAGCTGCCATTTTTAGCCTAAATGGTGACAGCACGCTGGGTCCAGATGGCTTTGGCGGCCTTTTCTACCACGAGTTCTGGGATATCATTGGCCAGGATGTCTGCAGCATGGTTACTAGTTTCTTCAACTCAGGCTACGTCCTCCCTGGTATGAACTCCAATCTAATGGCTCTTATTCCAAAGTTGAACGAAGCAACTGTTATTTCTCAATTCCGACCTATTGTGATGGGTAATTTCAGCTGCAAAATTATTTCTAAGATTCTGGCTGACAGGTTGTCTCTTATTGATGCGAAAATAGTGTCTGTAAATCAATTCAGATTTGTTCAGGGTAGGAACATTCACTAATGGATAGCTGCTGCGTCTGAGGGGTTCAATATGCTTGCGAAAAAATGTTATGGGGGAACATGGCCCTTAAGATTGACATTAAAAAGGCATTTGATACACTGGATTGGAATTTTCTACTAGCAGTAATGGAAGCTTTTGGTTTCTCTTTAGCTTTTCGGGATTGGATTCTGAATCTTCTATCATCAGCTAAAATCTCAGTTCTCCTAGGAGGTAATCTAAAAGGTTATTTTGGCTGTTCTTGCGGTGTCCGGCAGGGCGATCCGCTATCTCCAATCTTATTTGGAATTGCAGAAGATTTTTTTACTAGGTGGATTTCCAAATTAGAAAGAGAAGGTAGGTTCACTCCTATGAATTATGGTCATAGCATGAACTTTCCTTCACACCTCCTGTATGCAGATGATATGCTAACTTTTATACAACACAAACACAAATTCTAAAAAACATAAAACCAATCGCCTAAATTATCTCTACTGCTTAACCAAAACACCAAACACAAAGAAAACCTAGAGACGTTCACTACGGATCCGCCTAGCAAGTTGGACGTCCTTAGGCATTATCGTTACCCGCTTCGCATGAATATCGCAAAGATTAGTATCCTCAAACACACCAATCAAGTAAGCCTCCGCAGCCTCGTGAAGGCAAGCACTGCATGGCATTGGAACCTCAAATCATTCTGCCATAAATCAACAAAAATATTCATCACCAACAGGTTTCCTTTCCCCTAATTTATTAACAATTCATAACAAAAATTGGATTATTGACTTTGTAATGTTGAGCAATTTCACGAACAAGCCTCTGAAATGGCATTTTACGGATCAAAAGATCAGTGCTCTTTTGATACTTTCTGATTTCTCTGGTAAATTCATCAAACAAATAGATTCCATGAGATCGGTATTAATTACAACAAAAGAATAGAATTGAAGTTACAGGGATAGCATACCGGAGAGCCACAGTTCCAGGATGGTATCGATATGGTCTCTTGAGTCGTCCTCTAATAGTAGTTGGAGGAGCCGATAACCTAGCAACCTGTATGAAATTGATAAATAGAGAAGTATACATGTATTGAAACATAAATCCTAAACTCACCCAAAAAAAAGGCAATTAAACAGATCTCTAAACAAAGCATTTCCATTCCTAACTCCAATTAAGCATCTATCTAACACATACCTTTGCTGCGAGTTGCTTCCGGGGAGCCTCTTTCTACCGGTGCATTTACGAGAAGTTTGCTTAGTACGAGCCATTTCACTTTCAAAATAAGAAGAGAACGAATAGAGACTGCGATTTCTGAAGTTGCGATATCAAACAAAGTAAGGAATTACAAAAATGGAAAAGTAAAATGAGGGGCTTTATATAGGGAGAGAGACGATAGAGGAACATTGTAGGTCGGTTGAAAGTGGAGCACCAAAATCCCAGATAACTGAAAATGTAACTTCTCCATCCTTGTCATGGTAATCTGATTGGTTGATTTTTTAACTACGGATCGCCAGCATGGACGACTTGTTAGCAAATCAACGAGTAGGTGACTGATTATTATTTTTTTAATTCGCATCCAAATGCTCGTCTTGTGTTCTGAGACTGTCCGGATTAGCCAATCAGATCTCTCGAACCAAGAACTAGACAGACTTCCAATCCCACAAAGAGGGAAGTCTTCCAAGCCATACGGAAGAAAATCCGAAAGAGCATGTTAAGGCTATCACTCTTCGTTCAGGGAAAAATTACTTAGGCCCGAAAATGTCCGGAAGTTCAACTTTACCTGGAACTGATTTATCAAAGCCCAAAGAAGATACATTAGAACAAAAAGATGCACCAATTGACTCTAGTACAAAAACTTTTGTACCCAAACCACCTTTTCCACACAAAGTCCGCAATAAGGACTATGACAAACAACTTTTAACATTTTTAGACAAACTTAAGAATTTGCATATTAATTTAACATTTATGGATGCGATTACACAAATTCCCAATTATGGTAAATTCCTCAAAGATTTAATTTCGAAGAAAATCAGTTGGGAAGGAATTTCATACATTTCGCTAACTGAAGATTGTAGTTCAATTGTGTCAAGTAATTTGCCCACAAAACTCAAGGATCCCGGATGTTTTACCATTCCGTGTAAATTGGGAGATATTGAATTTCCCAGTTGTCTCTGTGATTTAGGAGCAAACATTAACTTGATGCCATTATCTATTTTTAATAAGTTAGGCTTAGAAGAAGGCATCAAAGGTACCAATATGGTTTTGCAATTAGCGGATCAAACCACTAAAAGACCATACGGTATAATTGAGGATGTTTTAGTTAAAGTTGACAAATTTATTTTTCCTACCGATTTCGTTATTTTAGATTTTGCTTATGACGTAAATTGTCCGCTAATCTTCGGTAGACCGTTTATGAACACGGGATGTGCTCTAGTTGATGTGTCGGAAGGGAAAGTAGTTTTAAGAATAGGAGATGATAAGATTGAGTTTGATATGAATCAAGCAATGAAATATCCTATGGAGGATTTCGCTTGTATGAAACTTGATTTATTTGAAGAATGTGTAAATGACATTGTTCAAAAAGAAGAAATAATAGAACCTATAATGAGTGAGGAACTAGAAGATAAGGAACCAGAACCTTTGATTCGAGAAGATGGACCAGTTTCGCCTTCAATTATAGTTCCACCTAAATTAGAACTTAAAGAATTACCAAGTCATTTGAGGTACGCTTTCTTAGGCGAAGGCGATTCTCTACCTATTATTATCTCTAACAAATTAACACAAGTCCAAGAAGAGAAATTGAAAGAAGTTGTTAGAAATAGGATAGGAAGTATGGGTTGGCAAATTTCAGACTTAAAAGGTATTAATCCGAGCATCGTAATGCACATAATTCACTTAGAAGAAGATAAGCCACCTAAAGCGGATAGGCAAAGACGCCTAAATCCGAATATGAAAGAAGTAGTAAAAAATGAGATTACTAAACTTCTGGACAATGGAATCATCTACCCTATCTCGGATAGTGAATGAGTTAGTCCAATCCATTGTGTACCTAAAAAGGGAGGCATAACAGTTGTAAGGAATGAAGAAGGTGAATTAATACCTACACGAACCACCACTGGTTGGAGGGTTTGTATAGATTATAGAAATTTAAATAAGGCAACTAGGAAAGATCATTTTTCCTCTTCCTTTCATTGATCAAATGATCGAAAGGATAGCTGGTCACGCTTTCTACTGTTTTCTAGATGGTTACTCCGGATTCTTTCAAATATACATTTACCCGGATGACCAAGATAAAACAACATTCACATGTCCTTACGAAACATTTGCATATAGGAGAATGCCCTTTGGTCTATGTAACGCACCTGCGACATTTCAACGTTGTATGACTGCAATTTTTAATGATTTCATTGAAGATATCATGGAAGTTTTTATGGACGATTTTTCAGTTTATGGAGATTCCTTTGATTCGTGCCTAGAAAACTTGGATAAAGTTTTGTCTAGGTGTGAAGAAACAAATTTGGTATTAAACTGAGAAAAATGTCATTTCATGGTTGACGAAGGAATTGTTTTAGGTCACAAAATATCTGAAAAAGGATTAGAAGTGGACAGAGCAAAAACTTCAGTAATAGAGAAACTACCCCCTCCAACTACTGTTAAGGGAGTAAGATCATTTTTAGGACATGTCGGTTTTTACAGAAGATTTATTAAGAATTTTTCTGTAATTTCCAAACCACTCACTAATCTACTCTTGAAAGATTCTACCTTTGATTTTAATGAAGATTGCGTTAAAGCTTTCGAAACATTAAAAACAGCTTTAGTCAGTGCACCTGTTATTGCTAAACCCGATTGGGATTTACCATTTGAAATTATGTGTGATGCAAGTGACTTAGCTGTCGGATGTGTTTTAGGACAAAGGAAGGATAAGAAACTTCATGTCATTTATTATGCAAGTCACACACTTTCCGGTGCACAATTAAACTACACCACAACTGAGAAAGAAATGTTAGCTGTAGTTTTTGCATGTGATAAGTTTAGGTCATACTTGTTAGGTTCGAAAGTTATTATTTACACTGATCATGCAGCATTAAGATATTTATTTGCTAAGAAGGATGCAAAACCACGTCTAATTAGATGGGTGAAAATAACGGTATACGAGATGATTTCCCTGATGAATATCTCTATCAAATGAAAAGCGTCATGTCACCCTGGTATGCAGATATTGCTAATTATCTTGCAGCCAATATTGTTCCGGGAGGATTAAATTTCCAACAAAAGAAGAAATTTTTCTTCGACATTAAACAGTATTTTTGGGAAGATCCTTTTCTGTTCAAAACTTATGGTGACGGGATAATTAGGAGATGCGTTGGTGAAAATGAATATGAATCCATAATGTCGGAATGCCATTCTAGCTCTTATGGAGGACGTAATGGAGCTACCAAAACAGCAGCTAGAATATTTGAATGTGGTTTCTTTTGGCCTACGATGTTTAAAGACGTCCGTTCATTTATTACTCGTTGTGATAAGTGCCAAAGAACAGGAAATATAGTAAGGAAAGATGAGATGCCCCTCACAACCATATTAGAAGTTGAAGTCTTCGATATGTGGGGAATAGATTTCATAGGACCTTTTCCCCCTTCTAATGGTAAAACTTACATATTAGTCGCCGTTGATTATGTTTCAAAGTGGGTTGAAGCAATTGCAACCCCGACGAGCGATTCTAAAGTTGTCGTTAATTTTCTTGACGATATATTTTGTAGATTTGGTTGTCCAAGAGTCATCGTTAGTGATGGTGGTGCTCATTTGCTCGATTTAAATGAGTTAGATGCGTTACGCCATCTATCTTACGAAAATGCAAAAATTTATAAAGAAAAAGTGAAAAAATGGCACGATGCCAAAATTAAAGTCAAACACTTTAATGTTGGGGATAAAGTGCTGTTATTTAATTCACGACTTCGTTTATTTCCAGGAAAACTTAAGTCGTCAAAACATTCGATTATGGTTCTTTAGAACTGGAAGGTCCTAACGGAATTCGTTTCAAAGTTAATGGTAATCGATGTAAAATCTATTACGAAAATATTTCACAACTAGAAATTTCGTTCGTAACAAGATTTTCTGACGTATAAATCACTCAGTTTTTCGATCACAGTTTATTTTGTTTTCTTTTTATATTTTTGTTCATTTTATTTTATTTTATTTTATTTTTATTTTATTTTTCAAATGTCAATTTTTTGTGATTAGATGCCTTTATGTTATGATTTATATGCATAAAATATGTTTATTTCATGATTTTAGAATTAATTTTAAGAAATTAGAATGAAATTGAAGTTTCAGGCAATTCTCTGCCGAGAATTTGGAATTCTCTACCGAGAATTCTATTTTTCAGATTTGTCCAAATAAGTTAGATTTTCTCTGAACTTACCGAGAATTATAAATTCTCTACCGTGAATCAGGACATGGCTTTCGACGCCCGATTTTCGCAAGAAAATCAGCCTGTCGCGACCGCAGCTTTGCTATTCTCGGTCGCGACACGCGAAATTCCTGCACACTCAGGTCTGAATCAACCTAAACCTTTCAACAAACCTCTTGATAACTGAAACCTTAAGTTTCTTCATTCCCGAAAGGTGTCATTTTATACCTTTTCATGATTAAAACAACACCTCCTTTCATCTAAAACTCTTATAAATTAATCCTAGAGGATTCAAGTTCTGTTACAATTCTTTTTATCTTTATCAGAACTCTGATTTCTTCAAAACACCATTTTTCTATTCAGTACCAGCAACTTTGTTTCATTCAAACAACCACCATGCCTACCAAATACAAAACTTCAAGGCACAAGGCCGCCTCAAGCAATAAACGCCCAGACTTATCCAAGCGATATGGGGCGCCTTTTCCTATCTTCAATCACGATGAAGGTAGGCATAATTGGAATCACCGTTACAAATTCTTCACCGGAATGTTGTATATGGATGAATTTCTTAACAGCCAATTAGGCATTACTGATGACACGAGCCGCTATATGGAACGCTTAGGGTGGACAAAATTCGCCCAAATGTGATTTCCAATAATAGGCGACTGGATACTCGAATTCTTCTGTACCATGCGTTTCACTAATAAACGACGGGTACGTCTCAGTTTTCGTCGAGAAGGCGAAATCTTTAATTTCGGTTATCCCGAGTTGCATGCTTGGTTTGGTTTTCCCCCGAGGGATACAATCAAACGTCATCCTGGACGAGACATGACATCCTCGAACATTTGGAGAATGCTCAATGGATTCTGGCGATTCAATTCAAAACTCGCCTACAATCACTCTTTTCGCTCCAACTCCATGCTGTATCTGCACAAATTCCTGTGTCACAGTTTATTCGGTCGCACGTTCAGTAGTGTGGTCCGTGACACAGATCTCTATGTCCTTGGAGATATATTCCAGGGAAATGCAATAGATTCTTCAAAGATTTTGATGGAGGGTCTTGTCGCCGCTTCTCGATCCAAGGATAAGAAGATTGGGTTCGGCAATATAATCTGTGGAATAATTCTCGGTACAAAGGGTACCATTGATGTTCCCTGGAGTGATGATGAATTCTTACCGACAATTGACTATGAGTTTCTCGAGCACGAAGGACTTGTAAAACGTGTCTTTCGAGAAGGGCCTCACTTTCTGTCTGCACCGGAACGTGAAACTTTCGTGCAGTTTCAAATTGATCGTATTAAGGCCAGAAATATCCCACTTGATAGGGATGAGTATATAGAATAGTTTAGGTTTATAGGTTTTCTTTTTGTAAATATTTTGTGTGTTTTTGTATTATTTCATTTTATTCTTTGCTTTTATAGTTTGTTTTGTTCAATAAAGTTCTATTTCATTTTAGTTCATTTACTATTTTTTTTACAAGGTTAGATATATGTTTTATTACATTTCTCATATAATCATGGTTAAATCTATATAAAATCTATAATATTGAACAAATCATGGTTTTCTTAATTAACACATATATTCACACTTAATCCAATTTTCACAAAATTGAAGTTTAAAACATTAATTCATTCAATTGACTAAGTTCCTATAATTAATATATATTTATATGCACTTATTATGCACTTAATATGATTCTCTTAACTTATATGCATCAATGAACATTTAAGTTTCATTAATTATTCATAAACTAATTTATTACACTTTAATTCAATTTATTAAGGTTAAACCTTTGGTTTTCCTTGCAATTAATGTCATTTATTTTAGTTTTTAAGTGCAGGACACTTTATATTAAGTCTAGGAACCAAATCATCAACAAAATTGCACAAACCATGTCAAAAGGCACCCAAATAAGCCATTTTGACCAATTCTCGGTATGAGTAGCAACTATGGACGAATTTGAGGGGCAAAATTCCCTGAAAATCGCGGGTCGCGGCCGCGGCTTTGCTATTCGCGGTCGCGACACGCGTGATTTATGCCCTATTGATTCCGATTTTGCCAATATTTTTGCCTATTCCTATTCCTATTCTACCTATACATTCACCTAATCACCCTATATAACCCTACCTCTTCCACATATCTCACATCACCTCTATTTTTACCCAATCCCTTACTCCAAACTCTTCCCCAAAAATCTACTTTTACTCTTCCCAATTTATTCACTCCAATTTCTATCCTCTTTTCTATTCAATCACTTCCATATTCCAAACCCCAAACTCATCTTCAAGCTTTACTCTTTCTCTCAATTCCTTTTTCTTCTTTTTCTTCTTCTCAAACCCTAAAAACACTAAACACCATCACCATGGTTAGGACTAAATGTGTTGGTAACAAGCCCGCTGTTACGGAAGCTAATCGCCTTCGGGTTCAATGTGGAGCTTATTTTGACATCGCTTCGGAGGAAGAAGCCGCTCGTTTCAAACATTTTTCACAAGCCGACCGCCAATTTGTGGATATGCACTTCTTAGACTTCCATTCGGTATGAACATTGAATTTCTCTACTCGAATTGATGCTTTTATTGAGGCGTTGGGTTGGCAAGAATTCGTTAATATGCGTTTTCCGCGTATTAATGAATATGTGGTGGAATTTTGGTCACTTTGACCATGAGTAAGAAGAAAACCTCAATCTCTTTTAGGAATAATGGTATCACATACACCATTGATTATGATGCAATGGGAAATATGTTTGGTTTCCCTACCTCGAATTTTTATAATAAGCCTAAAGATTTTGATAATGATGCGGTTTGGCAAACTCTTTCGGACCAAGACTATTTTAATTCTAAGAACACTTCAAGCAAGTTGATTAAGGACAATTGTGTGTTCTTCTTTCACAAATTTTTGAGTTTCTCCTTGTTTGGGCGTGTTGAGAGTTCAAAGGTTCAGGTTCGGGATTTATATGTTTTGGATAGCTTGTTTAAAGGTTTGAGGATTGATAGCATTGGCATAATGTTCGATAATTTGTTCCGTGCTTCGAGGGCTACTACCATTCAGATCCCTCTTTGTAATTTTATCACCGCTATTGTGTTGGGAGCTCGGGGTGAATTGGCTGATTTTGACATGTCCACCTGCCGTGGATATGTTCCACTTTTGGACATCTCGGCTCTTGAGCGAGCTCATTTATTGCTTCCACAAGGTCCCCCCGTCTTTATTTCGTATGCCTCCCGTATTGCCCACCTTCGTGGCACTATGGGTGGTGGCGCTTCAAGTTCTCAATTTACAGGTACCGAAAGCGGCGGAGAGGCGGTAGGAGAAGAAGATAAACCCCAAGCTCAACCACAACCCCAAGCACCTCAAGCGGATGATCCGGTGGATTTGCGGAGGATTTTGAACCAAATCAATTCCAACAATCGTCAAATGAACTTGAGAATTGATGATTTGGTAGATAATAATATGGTGATGAATGACAACCTCAACCTTTTGAGGCGTGAGCATAGATCGACTCGGCATCGGATGCTTTCCTTTTTCCGCCGCCGAAATGTGGAGACTTCACCTACACCTCCGGATTCCCCACCTCAAGAATAGGTTGTTTTCTTTCAATTTATTTCTATCTTGTTATAATTTGGTACAATTTTCATTTTCCTATGTTTGGTACATTTTCTCTTTTTAATTTTATGTTGAATGTTTAATTTGCTACTATTTCCATCTTTGTTTCGTATGCCTTATTTCGTATTTATTTTTTGTGTTTTCTCCATTATTTTTGCACAAATGAGGACATGGTCCAATTTAAGTGTGGGAGGAGACATACATATATCAATTTCTATACGTATACGAATAAATGCAACAAAGATATTATTTTGCAAAACGAAAAAATATCATTATGGATTTTTGCGGAAATTGCATATATCATTTTTTTTAGTACGAATAAATTTTTATGCAACGAATAAGAATAAATAATTTGTAAGCAACACTTGTTTTATGTTGATGCAACATATATATTGCAACACAATTTATTCAACATTATTTTTATAAAACTTTATATTTTCACATGTTTAAAAATATTTTAACTTATGATTATTTTTAGGTTATCATTTTCGTTAGAAAGAATATTTCTATATGTATACGGGTAATATTTTTCAAAAATTTTCATAAATCTCCGATACGATTTTAAGTAAAATTGTCTCGAGTGAATGTATTTAAGTTAATAAATTCTTTATTTCAATTTCTATTTTATATCATGCAATTCATGATACAATAAATCTTATTTTAAGTTTTCAATTAGGTTTATAAGCATTAAATTGAACTAACAATTTTAGCTCGGTTTAATTTCGTCTTACATTAACCCCAATTGACGTTTTTAAGGAAACTTTAGCCATAATACATGTTGAATTTTAAGTCAATATAGGATGAATGTGCTATCTTTCTTTTTCCCAATTTACAATTCAATTTTATAATTCATATTAATTAATCAATTAGTTGAATTCTTAACTTTTGGCCACGATTGAGACCAACCTTATCACAATCGAGGTATGAAAGGGAAGAATAATTAAGTACCGTTTATTTTGGCCACGGTTGCAACCACCCTAATCACAATCGAGGTATGGAAGGAACGTTAAAAGCAAAAATTATAAGCGTGTATAAGTTTAAAGTAACGATTGCGTCCACCCATGGCATGGTCGGTACCTCTTAAGCAAACACAAAGCAATAAAATACGTATAAAGTTACGATCAAGACCACCCTTATCTCGGGCGTAACTAAGTAAATAATTAACCCAAGTACTTATTTAAATATTTAATATATTTCATATATTAGTTTAGGTTTGGGAAAAAAAATTTGTGCTTTGAAATGCCTTGAGATGAAAGACTCAATAAAATTCGTGCTTATATCGTCCCGAATGCTTCAATTCAAAATTGGAAATACAAGACGAATGATATATCGTATATTATACTAAGTTAGTTTAATGTTTTGCATATAAATTTGCCATGCGAAGCTAGTCTTTTCGGCTTAACTAATTCAAAAGGTAATACAAAGATATATGTTTTATTTTCATAAAGAGATTAGTTAGAGAATAAATTCAGTGAAATTTTGCTCGGGACTAGCAAAAGATTAAGTGTGGAGATTTGTTAAGCCCAAAATATACCTAAAATGTCATTATTAATTACATCAATATTGCTACGAATTTATGCTATTTATAACTGTTTAGGAAGCTTTTACTCTCGAATATGTTTCTTTCTTGTAAGGTACATAAATATTTGGTAAAATCCAAATAGGAACGAAAAGAGCTCGAAAACAGAAGAAAAACCCTACAATAGGAGTCGAAGACGACAGAAATTAATAACGCCAAATCGAGGACGCGAACGAAAGATGAAAAACCAAAAAACGTTCCGTGCCGCGACCGCGGCCCCCAAATTCACGGTCGCGACACGCGTTCCCCAGCTTCTCCTTCCTTCGTTTGAAGACCAATTGATGCTCCCCCATTCTCGGTAGAGAATTTAAGATTCTCGGTACGAGCAGGAGATTTTAGAAGCCTAGTTACACACTTTCGTTTTCGACGAAACGCGATCGTTCGGGTGGATAAAGACGTCCTTTCACAACGGACACGATCCTTCGCAACGGACACGATCCTTCACAACGGACACGACACTTCAATCAAGACTCTTCAACATCTATAAATAAAGAGTTGATGGAAAGTTGAAGATATGTAGAAAAAAGAGATTAGTATAGAATTTATGCAGAAATTCTGAATCAAGTGATTCAGAAGTTAGATTTCGATTCTGTCAAAAGCAATATGTTGTACACACATTGTTTATTCAATAATAACAAGTTTAGTAACGTTTAGTCATTTTTCCAGTTTAGTTTTCATTTTGGTAGTAGACCGACCCAGTCTCTATTACGAAGATTCAACGAGAAGATTGAGTAGAGGATCCGCCCCTGAGCCTGACAAACTCTAACGAAACCCAAGGAAAGGATTGATCAACCCGTTCACTTGCAAGCCGTCGTATGTTTCCATGCTCCATGTTCTCTGTAAACTTGTATCAATTTATATTTCATCTAATAAAGTCCGTTCTATTCGATAGATTTTTATGCAGCACTTATGGTAACCAATCCACTAAAGTGACTGCTGGTGTTTTCATTAAAACATATTTAATCCAAAATCTTTACAAGGAAACTTTGTTGAACACTTAGGCAAATTATTATCTCGAAAGAGTTTTAATTTGATTAAGGGCAACTATCCCGAAAAGGTTTTGTCATGTTCAAAGCCAATTAATTAGAGGTTCCGTCATTTATTTCATCTTTATAATTCGTACAAAGTTTAAAGTTGTTTTCTTTGCTTAATGCAAACGAATACATTCATTTACTTTTCTAAAAAGTACTAAAAGTTCCTATCTTGCAAATTCATTCTTAAATCAGAATATTTTCTAACATTTTTCTCATTCTAGCAATTTCAAAACCAAAAACTGATTAAACGATTTTCCATATTATAAACCTTAAAGTAAATTTAACCGATTGTAAATAAGTTTTGTTAAAAAATGTTCCCTGTGGGATCGATATCTTTTATTACTACAAGCATATACCGTGCACTTGCGAAAATCGCTCAACAGCTATAACCCGATGGGAGCTTTGGTCTTCGCTATTGAATTTTACCTCTGATAATAAATGGTTAGTGTTGGGAGATTTTAATGCCATTACTGGTTCACATGAGAAAATAGGGAGATGCCCCTCTAGGAGTTTCTGCCTAGATTTTAGAAATTTCATAGATCATGGTGGTCTTGTTGAGGTTAACACCACGGGTAATCAGTTTACATGGACTAATGGTCGTCAAGGCGCTGATCATGTTGAATGTCGTCTTGACAGGGCATTAGTTAATGAGAATTTTGTGGATTCTTGGGATCGCATCACAGGTTCTGCCCTTGCCCGGCACAGATCTGATCACTATCCCCTGATTATCAGTTGCACCTCGGGAGTCACCAGCAGGGCTCGATTCAGGTTCCTCACCATGTGATTAACTCATAATTCAATCCGAAAGGTAATTTCTGAGCATTGGTCCCATTCGAATTTATCCTTGTCGCTCGCCCAGCTTCTTACACACAAATTGAAATCGTTGCGCCAAATTTTAAGGGGCTGGAACCGAAATTTCTTTGGGAGGGTGTTTGACAACATTGCTGAAGCTAAAACTAGACTTGCTAATATACAACTTGACATTTCTGACCTGGGAATGAATCCAGATAGAAATTGTCGACATAATCTGGCGCAAGAGGAACTAGACTTGTAACTTCACAGACAGGAACTCCTTTTTAAGGATCAAAGCCGTGTTAAATGGCTGAAGGCGGGGGACTGTAATTCCTCTTTCTTCCACTGTTGCGCAAAACTGAGGAAGATCCAATCAACTCTCGATGCTCTTACAATTGAGGGGGTGTGTACCACTAGCAAGAATACAATGGCACACTATGTTGTTGATTATTATTCAGCTCTATTCACCGGTAAAAACAATCCTGTCGATTTGAGTCTAATTGGTGAAGTGATCCCCAACCTTGTCACAGAAACGAACAATGACTCCCTCACTAAGCGCCCTTCTGCTGTAGAAATTAAAGCTGCCATTTTTAGCCTAAATGGTGACAGCACGCTGGGTCCAGATGGCTTTGGCGGCCTTTTCTACCACGAGTTCTAGGATATCATTGGCCAGGATGTCTGCAGCATGGTTACTAGTTTCTTCAACTCAGGCTACGTCCTCCCTGGTATGAACTCCAATCTAATGGCTCTTATTCCAAAGTTGAACGAAGCAACTGTTATTTCTCAATTCCGACCTATTGTGATGGGTAATTTCAGCTGCAAAATTATTTCTAAGATTCTGGCTGACAGGTTGTCTCTTATTGATGCGAAAATAGTGTCTGTAAATCAATTCAGATTTGTTCAGGGTAGGAACATTCACTAATGGATAGCTGCTGCGTCTGAGGGGTTCAATATGCTTGCGAAAAAATGTTATGGGGGAACATGGCCCTTAAGATTGACATTAAAAAGGCATTTGATACACTGGATTGGAATTTTCTACTAGCAGTAATGGAAGCTTTTGGTTTCTCTTTAGCTTTTCGGGATTGGATTCTGAATCTTCTATCGTCAGCTAAAATCTCAGTTCTCCTAGGAGGTAATCTAAAAGGTTATTTTGGCTGTTCTTGCGGTGTCCGGCAGGGCAATCCGCTATCTCCAATCTTATTTGGAATTGCAGAAGATTTTTTTACTAGGTGGATTTCCAAATTAGAAAGAGAAGGTAGGTTCACTCCTATGAATTATGGTCATAGCATGAACTTTCCTTCACACCTCCTGTATGCAGATGATATGCTAACTTTTATACAACACAAACACAAATTCTAAAAAACATAAAACCAATCGCCTAAATTATCTCTGCTGCTTAACCAAAACACCAAACACAAAGAAAACCTAGAGACGTTCACTACGGATCCGCCTAGCAAGTTGGACGTCCTTAGGCATTATCGTTACCCGCTTCGCATGAATAGCGCAAAGATTAGTATCCTCAAACACACCAACCAAGTAAGCCTCCGCAGCCTCGTGAAGGCAAGCACTGCATGGCATTGGAACCTCAAATCATTCTGCCATAAATCAACAAAAATATTCATCACCAACAGGTTTCCTTTCCCCCAATTTATTAACAATTCATAACAAAAATTGGATTATTGACTTTGTAATGTTGAGCAATTTCACGAACAAGCCTCTGAAATGGCATTTTACGGATCAAAAGATCAGTGCTCTTTTGATACTTTCTGATTTCTCTGGTAAATTCATCAAACAAATAGATTCCATGAGATCGGTATTAATTACAACAAAAGAATAGAATTGAAGTTACAGGGATAGCATACCGGAGAGCCACAGTTCCAGGATGGTATCGATATGGTCTCTTGAGTCGTCCTCTAATAGTAGTTGGAGGAGCCGATAACCTAGCAACCTGTATGAAATTGATAAAT
This sequence comes from Euphorbia lathyris, assembly GCF_963576675.1. Classification (NCBI taxonomy): domain Eukaryota; kingdom Viridiplantae; phylum Streptophyta; class Magnoliopsida; order Malpighiales; family Euphorbiaceae; genus Euphorbia; species Euphorbia lathyris. The sequence goes on from NC_088912.1 coordinate 14,046,168, forward strand.
AGAGAAGTATACATGTATTGAAACATAAATCCTAAACTCACCCAAAAAAAAGGCAATTAAACAGATCTCTAAACAAAGCATTTCCATTCCTAACTCCAATTAAGCATCTATCTAACACATACCTTTGCTGCGAGTTGCTTCCTGGGAGCCTCTTTCTACCGGTGCATTTACGAGCAGTTTGCTTAGTACGAGCCATTTCACTTTCAAAATAAGAAGAGAACGAATAGAGACTGCGATTTCTGAAGTTGCGATATCAAACAAAGTAAGGAATTACAAAAATGGAAAAGTAAAATGAGGGGCTTTATATAGGGAGAGAGACGATAGAGGAACGTTGTAGGTCGGTTGAAAGTGGAGCACCAAAATCCCAGATAACTGAAAACGTAACTTCTCCATCCTTGTCATGGTAATCTGATTGGTTGATTTTTTAACTACGGATCGCCAGCATGGACAACTTGTTAGCAAATCAACGAGTAGGTGACTGATTATTATTTTTTTAATTCGCATCCAAATGCTCGTCTTGTGTTCTGAGACTGTCCGGATTAGCCAATCGGATCTCTCGAACCAGGAACTAGACAGACTTCCAATCCCACAAAGAGGGAAGTCTTCCAAGCCATACGGAAGAAAATCCGAAAGAGCATGTTAAGGCTATCACTCTTCGTTCAGGGAAAAATTACTTAGGCCCGGAAATGTCCGGAAGTTCAACTTTACCTGGAACTGATTTATCAAAGCCCAAAGAAGATACATTAAAAAAAAAAGATGCACCAATTGACTCTAGTACAAAAACTTTTGTACCCAAACCACCTTTTCCACACAAAGTCCGCAATAAGGACTATGACAAACAACTTTTAACATTTTTAGACAAACTTAAGAATTTGCATATTAATTTAACATTTATGGATGCGATTACACAAATTCCCAATTATGGTAAATTCCTCAAAGATTTAATTTCGAAGAAAATCAGTTGGGAAGGAATTTCATCCATTTCGCTAACTGAAGATTGTAGTTCAATTGTGTCAAGTAATTTGCCCACAAAACTCAAGGATCCCGGATGTTTTACCATTCCGTGTAAATTGGGAGATATTGAATTTCCCAGTTGTCTTTGTGATTTAGGAGCAAATATTAACTTGATGCCATTATCTATTTTTAATAAGTTAGGCTTAGAAGAAGGCATCAAACGTACCAATATGGTTTTGCAATTAGCGGATCAAACCACTAAAAGACCATACGGTATAATTGAGGATGTTTTAGTTAAAGTTGACAAATTTATTTTTCCTACCGATTTCGTTATTTTAGATTTTGCTTATGACGTAAATTGTCCGCTAATCTTCGGTAGACCGTTCATGAACACGGGACGTGCTCTAGTTGATGTGTCGGAAGGGAAAGTAGTTTTAAGAATAGGAGATGATAAGATTGAGTTTGATATGAATCAAGCAATGAAATATCCTATGGAGGATTTCGCTTGTATGAAACTTGATTTAATTGAAGAATGTGTAAATGACATTGTTCAAAAAGAAGAAATAATAGAACCTATAATGAGTGAGGAACTAGAAGATAAGGAACCAGAACCTTTGATTCGAGAAGATGGACCAGTTTCGCCTTCAATTATAGTTCCACCTAAATTAGAACTTAAAGAATTACCAAGTCATTTGAGGTACGATTTCTTAGGCGAAGGCGATTCTCTACCTATTATTATCTCTAACAATTTAACACAAGTCCAAGAAGAGAAATTGAAAGAAGTTGTTAGAAATAGGATAGGAAGTATGGGTTGGCAAATTTCAGACTTAAAAGGTATTAATCCGAGCATCGTAATGCACATAATTCACTTAGAAGAAGATAAGCCACCTAAAGCGGATAGGCAAAGACGCCTAAATCCGAATATGAAAGAAGTAGTAAAAAATGAGATTACTAAACTTCTGGACAATGGAATCATCTACCCTATCTCGGATAGTGAATGGGCTAGTCCAATCCATTGTGTACCTAAAAAGGGAGGCATAACAGTTGTAAGGAATGAAGAAGGTGAATTAATACCTACACGAACCACCACTAGTTGGAGGGTTTGTATAGATTATAGAAATTTAAATAAGGCAACTAGGATAGATCATTTTTCCTCTTCCTTTCATTGATCAAATGATCGAAAGGATAGCTGGTCACGCTTTCTACTGTTTTCTAGATGGTTACTCCGGATTCTTTCAAATATACATTTACCCGGATGACCAAGATAAAACAACATTCACATGTCCTTACGGAACATTTGCATATAGGAGAATGCCCTTTGGTCTATGTAACGCACCTGCGACATTTCAACGTTGTATGACTGCAATTTTTAATGATTTCATTGAAGATATCATGGAAGTTTTTATGGACGATTTTTCAGTTTATGGAGATTCCTTTGATTCGTGCCTAGAAAACTTGGATAAAGTTTTGTCTAGGTGTGAAGAAACAAATTTGGTATTAAACTGGGAAAAATGTCATTTCATGGTTGACGAAGGAATTGTTTTAGGTCACAAAATATCTGAAAAAGGATTAGAAGTGGACAGAGCAAAAACTTCAGTAATAGAGAAACTACCCCCTCCAACTACTGTTAAGAGAGTAAGATCATTTTTAGGACATGTCGGTTTTTACAGAAGATTTATTAAGAATTTTTCTGTAATTTCCAAACCACTCACTAATCTACTCTTGAAAGATTCTACCTTTGATTTTAATGAAGATTGCGTTAAAGCTTTCGAAACATTAAAAACAGCTTTAGTCAGTGCACCTGTTATTGCTAAACCCGATTGGGATTTACCATTTGAAATTATGTGTGATGCAAGTGACTTAGCTGTCGGATGTGTTTTAGGACAAAGGAAGGATAAGAAACTTCATGTCATTTATTATGCAAGTCACACACTTTCCGGTGCACAATTAAACTACACCACAACTGAGAAAGAAATGTTAGCTGTAGTTTTTGCATGTGATAAGTTTAGGTCATACTTGTTAGGTTCGAAAGTTATTATTTACACTGATCATGCAGCATTAAGATATTTATTTGCTAAGAAGGATGCAAAACCACGTCTAATTAGATGGGTGAAACTAACGGTATACGAGATGATTTCCCTGATGAACATCTCTATCAAATGAAAAGCGTCATGTCACCCTGGTATGCAGATATTGCTAATTATCTTGCAGCCAATATTGTTCCGAAAGGATTAAATTTCCAACAAAAGAAGAAATTTTTCTTCGACATTAAACAGTATTTTTGGGAAGATCCTTTTCTGTTCAAAACTTGTGGTGACGGGATAATTAGGAGATGCGTTGGTGAAAATGAATATGAATCGATAATGTCGGAATGCCATTCTAGCTCTTATGGAGGACGTAATGGAGCTACCAAAACAGCAGCTAGAATATTTGAATGTGGTTTCTTTTGGCCTACGATGTTTAAAGACGTCCGTTCATTTATTACTCGTTGTGATAAGTGCCAAAGAACAGGAAATCTAGTAAGGAAAGATGAGATGCCCCTCACAACCATATTAGACGTTGAAGTCTTCGATATGTGGGGAATAGATTTCATAGGACCTTTTCCCCCTTCTAATGGTAAAACTTACATATTAGTCGCCGTTGATTATGTTTCAAAGTGGGTTGAAGCAATTGCAACCCCGACGAGCGATTCTAAAGTTGTCGTTAATTTTCTTGATGATATATTTTGTAGATTTGGTTGTCCAAGAGTCATCGTTAGTGATGGTGGTGCTCATTTTATAAACCGAAGTTTTGAAACGCTTATGAAAAAATATGGAGTACGCCACCGCGTATCAACGCCATACCATCCTCAGTCAAATGGTCAGGCGGAGATATCAAATAGAGAACTCAAATGGATTCTAGAGAAAACAGTTTCATCCTCAAGAAAAGATTGGTCGTGTAAACTAAATAATGCGTTATGGGCATACTGTACTGCATTTAAAACACCAATAGGAATGACTCCATACCGCTTAGTGTATGGGAAGGCATGTCATTTGCCAGTCGAATTAGAACATAAAGCCTATTGGGCTATTAGGGAACTAAACTTTGATTTACGACAAACAGGTAAGAAACATTTGCTCGATTTAAATGAGTTAGATGAGTTACGCCATCTATTTTACGAAAATGCAAAATTTATAAAGAAAAAGTGAAAAAATGGCACGATGCCAAAATTAAAGTCAAACACTTTAATGTTGGGGATAAAGTGCTGTTATTTAATTCACGACTTCGTTTATTTCCAGGAAAACTTAAGTCCAGATGGATAGGACCATATTTAGTCGTCAAAACATTCGATTATGGTTCTTTAGAACTGGAAGGTCCTAACGGAATTCGTTTCAAAGTTAATGGTAATCGATGTAAAATCTATTACGAAAATATTTCACAACTAGAAATTTCGTTCGTAACAAGATTTTCTGACGTATAAATCACTCAGTTTTTCGATCACAGTTTATTTTGTTTTCTTTTTATATTTTTGTTCATTTTATTTTATTTTATTTTTATTTTATTTTATTTTATTTTTATTTTATTTTATTTTATTTTTCAAATGTCAATTTTTTGTGATTAGATGCCTTTATGTTATGATTTATATGCATAAAATATGTTTATTTCATGATTTTAGAATTAATTTTAGGAAATTAGAATGAAATTGAAGTTTCAGGCAATTCTCTGCCGAGAATTTGGAATTCTCTGCCGAGAATTCTATTTTTCAGACTTGTCCAAATAGGTTAGATTTTCTCTGAACTTACCGAGAATTATAAATTCTCTACCGTGAATCAGGACATGGCTTTCGACGCCTGATTTTCGCAAGAAAATCAGCCTGTCGCGACCGCGGCTTTGCTATTCTCGGTCGCGACACGCGAAATTCCTGCACACTCAGGTCTGAATCAACCTAAACCTTTCAACAAACCTCTTGACAACTGAAACCTTAAGTTTCTTCATTCCCGAAAGGTGTCATTTTATACCTTTTCATGATTAAAACAACACCTCCTTTCATCTAAAACTCTTATAAATTAATCCTAGAGGATTCAAGTTCTGTTACAATTCTTTTTATCTTTATCAGAACTCTGATTTCTTCAAAACACCATTTTTCTATTCAGTACCAGCAACTTTGTTTCATTCAAACAACCACCATGCCTACCAAATACAAAACTTCAAGGCACAAGGCCGCCTCAAGCAATAAACGCCCAGACTTATCCAAGCGATATGGGGCGCCTTTTCCTATCTTCAATCACGATGAAGGTAGGCGTTATTGGAATCACCGTTACAAATTCTTCACCGGAATGTTGTATATGGATGAATTTCTTAACAGCTAATTAGGCATTACTGATGACATGAGCCGCTATATGGAACACCTAGGGTGGACAAAATTCGCCCAAATGTGATTTCCAATAATAGGCGACTGGATACTCGAATTCTTCTGTACCATGCGTTTCACTAATAAACGACGGGTACGTCTCAGTTTTCATCGAGAAGGCGAAATCTTTACTTTCGGTTATCCCGAGTTGCATGCTTGGTTTGGTTTTCCCCCGAGGGATACAATCAAACGTCATCCTGGACGAGACATGACATCCTCGGACATTTGGAGAATGCTCAATGGATTCTGGCGATTCAATTCAAAACTCGCCTACAATCACTCTTTTCGCTCCAACTCCATGCTGTATCTGCACAAATTCCTGTGTCACAGTTTATTCGGTCGTACGTTCAGTAGTGTGGTCCGTGACACAGATCTCTATGTCCTTGGAGATATATTCCAGGGAAATGCAGTAGATTCTTCAAAGATTTTGATGGAGGGTCTTGTCGCCGCTTCTCGATCCAAGGATAAAAAGATTGGGTTCGACAATATAATCTGTGGAATAATTCTCGGTACAAAGGGTACCATTGATGTTCCCTGGAGTGATGATGAATTCTTCCCGACAATTGACTATGAGTTTCTCGAGCAAGAAGGACTTGTAAAACGTGTCTTTCGAAAAGGGCCTCACTTTCTGTCTGCACCGGAACGTGAAACTTTCGTGCAGTTTCAAATTGATCGTATTAAGGCCAGAAATATCCCACTTGATAGGGATGAGTATATAGAATAGTTTAGGTTTATAGGTTTTCTTTTTGTAAATATTTTGTGTGTTTTTGTATTATTTCATTTTATTCTTTGCTTTTATAGTTTGTTTTGTTCAATAAAGTTCTATTTCATTTTAGTTCATTTACTATTTTTTTTTACAAGGTTAGATATATGTTTTATTACATTTCTCATATAATCATGGTTAAATCTATATAAAATCTATAATATTGAACAAATCATGGTTTTCTTAATTAACACATATATTCACACTTAATCCAATTTTCACAAAATTGAAGTTTAAAACATTAATTCATTCAATTGACTAAGTTCCTATAATTAATATATATTTATATGCACTTATTATGCACTTAATATGATTCTCTTAACTTATATGCATCAATGAACATTTAATTTTCATTAATTATTCATAAACCAATGTATTACACTTTAATTCAATTTATTAAGGTTAAACCTTTGGTTTTCCTTGCAATTAATGTCATTTATTTTAGTTTTTAAGTGCAGGGACACTTTATATTAAGTTCAGGAACCAAATCATCAACAAAATTGCACAAACCATGTCAAAAGGCACCCAAATAAGCCATTTTGACCAATTCTCGGTATGAGTAGCAACTATGGACGAATTTGAGGGGCAAAATTCCCTGAAAATCGCGTGCCGCGGCCGCGGCTTTGCTATTCGCGGTCGCGACACGCGTGATTTATGCCCTATTGATTCCGATTTTGCCAATATTTTTGCCTATTCCTATTCCTATTCTACCTATACATTCACCTAATCACCCTATATAACCCTACCTCTTCCACATATCTCTCATCACCTCTATTTTTACCCAATCCCTTACTCCAAACTCTTCCCCAAAAATCTACTTTTACTCTTCCCAATTTATTCACTCCAATTTCTATCCTCTTTTCTATTCAATCACTTCCATATTCCAAACCCCAAACTCATCTTCAAGCTTTACTCTTTCTCTCAATTCCTTTTTCTTCTTCTTCTTCTTCTCAAACCCTAAAAACACTAAACACCATCACCATGGTTAGGACTAAACGTGTTGGTAACAAGCCCGCTGTTACGGAAGCTAATCGCCTTCGGGTTCAATGTGGAGCTTATTTTGACATCGCTTCGGAGGAAGAAGCCGCTCGTTTCAAACATTTTTCACAAGCCGACCGCCAATTTGTGGATATGCACTTCTTAGACTTCCATTCGGTAAGAACATTGAATTTCTCTACTCGAATTGATGCTTTTATTGAGGCGTTGGGTTGGCAAGAATTCGTTAATATGCGTTTTCCGCGTATTAATGAATATGTGGTGGAATTTTGGTCACTTTGACCATGAGTAAGAAGAAAACCTCAATCTCTTTTAGGAATAATGATATCACATACACCATTGATTATGATGCAATGGGAAATATGTTTGGTTTCCCTACCTCGAATTTTTATAATAAGCCTAAAGATTTTGATAATGATGCGGTTTGGCAAACTCTTTCGGACCAAGACTATTTTAATTCTAAGAACACTTCAAGCAAGTTGATTAAGGACAATTGTGTGTTCTTCTTTCACAAATTTTTGAGTTTCTCCTTTTTGGGCGTGTTGAGAGTTCAAAGGTTCAGGTTCGGGATTTATATGTTTTGGATAGCTTGTTTAAAGGTTTGAGGATTGATAGCATTGGCATAATGTTCGATAATTTGTTCCGTGCTTCGAGGGCTACTACCATTCAGATCCCTCTTTGTAATTTTATCACCGCTATTGTGTTGGGAGCTCGGGGTGAATTGGCTGATTTTGACATGTCCACCTGCCGTGGGTATGTTCCACTTTTGGACATCTCGGCTCTTGAGCGAGCTCATTTATTGCTTCCACAAGGTCCCCCCGTCTTTATTTCGTATGCCTCCCGTATTGCCCACCTTCGTGGCACTATGGGTGGTGGCGCTTCAAGTTCTCAATTTACAGGTACCGAAGGCGGCGGAGAGGCGGTAGGAGAAGAAGATAAACCCCAAGCTCAACCACAACCCCAAGCACCTCAAGCGGATGATCCGGTGGATTTGCGGAGGATTTTGAACCAAATCAATTCCAACAATCGTCAAATGAACTTGAGAATTGATGATTTGGTAGATAATAATATGGTGATGAATGACAACCTCAACCTTTTGAGGCGTGAGCATAGATCGACTCGGCATCGGATGCTTTCCTTTTTCCGCCGCCGAAATGTGGAGACTTCACCTACACCTCCGGATTCCCCACCTCAAGAATAGGTTGTTTTCTTTCAATTTATTTCTATCTTGTTATAATTTGGTACAATTTTCATTTTCCTATGTTTGGTACATTTTCTCTTTTTAATTTTATGTTGAATGTTTAATTTGCTACTATTTCCATCTTTGTTTCGTATGCCTTATTTCGTATTTATTTTTTGTGTTTTCTCCATTATTTTTGCACCAATGAGGACATGGTCCAATTTAAGTGTGGGAGGAGACATACATATATCAATTTCTATACGTATACGAATAAATGCAACAAAGATATTATTTTGCAAAACGAAAAAATATCAGTATGGATTTTTGCGGAAATTGCATATATCATTTTTTTTTAGTACGAATAAATTTTTATGCAACGAATAAGAATAAATAATTTTTAAGCAACACTTGTTTTATGTTAATGCAACATATATATTGCAACACAATTTATTCAACATTATTTTTATAAAACTTTATATTTTCACATGTTTAAAAATATTTTAACTTATGATTATTTTTAGGTTATCATTTTCGTTAGAAAGAATATTTCTACACGTATACGGGTAATATTTTTCAAAATTTTTCATAAATCTCCGATACGATTTTAAGTAAAATTGTCTCGAGTGAATGTATTTAAGTTAATAAATTCTTTATTTCAATTTCTATTTTATATCATGCAATTCATGATACAATAAATCTTATTTTAAGTTTTCAATTAGGTTTATAAGCATTAAATTGAACTAACAATTTTAGCTCGGTTTAATTTCGTCTTACATTAACCCCAATTGAAGTTTTTAAGGAAACTTTATCCATAATACATGTTGAATTTTAAGTCAATATATGATGAATGTGCTATCTTTCTTTTTCCCAATTTACAATTCAATTTTATAATTCATATTAATTAATCAATTAGTTGAATTCTTAACTTTTGGCCACGATTGAGACCAACCTTATCACAATCGAGGTATGAAAGGGAAGAATAATTAAGTACCGTTTATTTTGGCCACGGTTGCGACCACCCTAATCACAATCGAGGTATGGAAGGAACGTTAAAAGCAAAAATTATAAGCGTGTATAAGTTTAAAGTAACGATTGCGTCCACCCATGGCATGGTCGGTACCTCTTAAGCAAACACAAAGCAATAAAATACGTATAAAGTTACGATCAAGACCACCCTTATCTCGGGCGTAACTAAGTAAATAATTAACCCAAGTACTTAGTTAAATATTTAATATATTTCATATATTAGTTTAGGTTTGGGAAAGGAAATTTTGTGCTTTGAAATGCCTTGAGACGAAAGACTCAATAACATGCGTGCTTATATCGTCCCGAATGCTTCAATTCAAAATTGGAAATACAAGACGAATGATATATCGTATATTATACTAAGTTAGTTTAATGTTTTGCGTATAAATTTGCCATGCGAAGCTAGTCTTTTCGGCTTAACTAATTCAAAAGGTAATACAAAGATATATGTTTTATTTTCATAAAGAGATTAGTTAGAGAATAAATTCAGTGAAATTTTGCTCGGGACTAGCAAAAGATTAAGTGTGGAGATTTGTTAAGCCCAAAATGTACCTAAAATATCATTATTAATTACATCAATATTGCTACGAATTTATGCTATTTATAACTGTTTAGGAAGCTTTTACTCTCGAATATGTTTCTTTCTTGTAAGGTACATAAATATTTGGTAAAATCCAAATAGGAACGAAAAGAGCTCGAAAACATAAGAAAAACCCTACAATAGGAGTCGAAGACGACAGAAATTAATAACGCCAAATCAAGGACGCGAACGAAAGATGAAAAACCAAAAAACGTTCCGTGCCGCGACCGCGGCCCCCAAATTCACAGTCGCGACACGCGTTCCCCAGCTTCTCCTTCCTTCGTTTGAAGACCAATTGATGCTCCCCCATTCTCGGTAGAGAATTTAAGATTCTCGGTACGAGCAGGAGATTTTAGAAGCCTAGTTACACACTTTCGTTTTCGACGAAACGCGATCGTTTGGGTGGATAAAGACGTCCTTTCACAACGGACACGATCCTTCGCAACGGACACGATCCTTCACAACGAACACGACACTTCAATCAAGACTCTTCAACATCTATAAATAAAGAGTTGATGGAAAGTTGAAGATATGTAGAAAAAAGAGATTAGTATAGAATTTATGCAGAAATTCTGAATCAAGTGATTCAGAAGTTAGATTTCGATTCTGTAAAAAGCAATATGTTGTACACACATTGTTTATTCAATAATAACAAGTTTAGTAACGTTTAGTCATTTTTCCAGTTTAGTTTTCATTTTGGTAGTAGACCGACCCAGTCTCTATTACGAAGATTCAACGAGAAGATTGAGTAGAGGATCCGCCCCTGAGCCTGACAAACTCTAACGAAACCCAAGGAAAGGATTGATCAACCCGTTCACTTGCAAGCCGTCGAATGTTTGCATGCTCCATGTTCTCTGTAAACTTGTATCAATTTATATTTCATCTAATAAAGTCCGTTCTATTCGATAGATTTTTATGCAGCACTTATGGTAACCAATCCACTAAAGTGACTGCTGGTGTTTTCATTAAAACATATTTAATCCAAAATCTTTACAAGGAAACTTTGTTGAACACTTAGGCAAATTATTATCTCGAAAGAGTTTTAATTTGATTAAGGGCAACTATCCCGAAAGGGTTTTGTCATGTTCAAAGCCAATTAATTAGAGGTTCCGTCATTTATTTCATCTTTATAATTCGTACAAAGTTTAAAGTTGTTTTCTTTGCTTAATGCAAACGAATACAGTCATTTACTTTTCTAAAAAGTACTAAAAGTTCCTATCTTGCAAATTCATTCTTAAATCAGAATATTTTCTAACATTTTTCTCATTCTAGCAATTTCAAAACCAAAAACTGATTAAACGATTTTCCATATTATAAACCTTAAAGTAAATTTAACCGATTGTAAATAAGTTTTGTTAAAAAACGTTCCCTGTGGGATCGATATCTTTTATTACTACAAGCATATACCGTGCACTTGCGGAAATCGCTCAACAGCTATAACCCGATGGGAGCTTTGGTCTTCGCTATTGAATTTTACCTCTGATAATAAATGGTTAGTGTTGGGAGATTTTAATGCCATTACTGGTTCACATGAGAAAATAGGGAGATGCCCCTCTAGGAGTTTCTGCCTAGATTTTAGAAATTTCATAGATCATGGTGGTCTTGTTGAGGTTAACACCACGGGTAATCAGTTTACATGGACTAATGGTCGTCAAGGCGCTGATCATGTTGAATGTCGTCTTGACAGGGCATTAGTTAATGAGAATTTTGTGGATTCTTGGGATCGCATCACAGGTTCTGCCCTTGCCCGGCACAGATCTGATCACTATCCCCTGATTATCAGTTGCACCTCGGGAGTCACCAGCAGGGCTCGATTCAGGTTCCTCACCATGTGATTAACTCATAATTCAATCCGAAAGGTAATTTCTGAGCATTGGTCCCATTCGCATTTATCCTTGTCGCTCGCCCAGCTTCTTACACACAAATTGAAATCGTTGCGCCAAATTTTAAGGGGCTGGAACCGAAATGTCTTTGGGAGGGTGTTTGACAACATTGCTGAAGCTAAAACTAGACTTGCTAATATACAACTTGACATTTCTGACCTGGGAATGAATCCAGATAGAAATTGTCGACATAATCTGGCGCAAGAGGAACTAGACTTGTAACTTCACAGACAGGAACTCCTTTTTAAGGATCAAAGCCGTGTTAAATGGCTGAAGGCGGGGGACTGTAATTCCTCTTTCTTCCACTGTTGCGCAAAACTGAGGAAGATCCAATCAACTCTCGATGCTCTTACAATTGAGGGGGTGTGTACCACTAGCAAGAATACAATGGCACACTATGTTGTTGATTATTATTCAGCTCTATTCACCGGTAAAAACAATCCTGTCGATTTGAGTCTAATTGGTGAAGTGATCCCCAACCTTGTCACAGAAACGAACAATGACTCCCTCACTAAGCGCCCTTCTGCTGTAGAAATTAAAGCTGCCATTTTTAGCCTAAATGGTGACAGCACGCTGGGTCCAGATGGCTTTGGCAGCCTTTTCTACCAGGAGTTCTAGGATATCATTGGCCAGGATGTCTGCAGGATGGTTACTAGTTTCTTCAACTCAGGCTACGTCCTCCCTGGTATGAACTCCAATCTAATGGCTCTTATTCCAAAGTTGAACGAAGCAACTGTTATTTCTCAATTCCGACCTATTGTGATGGGTAATTTCAGCTGCAAAATTATTTCTAAGATTCTGGCTGACAGGTTGTCTCTTATTGATGCGAAAATAGTGTCTGTAAATCAATTCATATTTGTTCAGGGTAGGAACATTCACTAATGGATAGCTGCTGCGTCTGAGGGGTTCAATATGCTTGCGAAAAAATGTTATGGGGGAACATGGCCCTTAAGATTGACATTAAAAAGGCATTTGATACACTGGATTGGAATTTTCTACTAGCAGTAATGGAAGCTTTTGGTTTCTCTTTAGCTTTTCGGGATTGGATTCTGAATCTTCTATCGTCAGCTAAAATCTCAGTTCTCCTAGGAGGTAATCTAAAAGGTTATTTTGGCTGTTCTTGCGGTGTCCGGCAGGGCGATCCGCTATCTCCAATATTATTTGGAATTGCAGAAGATTTTTTTACTAGGTGGATTTCCAAATTAGAAAGAGAAGGTAGGTTCACTCCTATGAATTATGGTCATAGCATGAACATTCCTTCACACCTCCTGTATGCAGATGATATGCTAACTTTTATACAACACAAACACAAATTCTAAAAAACATAAAACCAATCGCCTAAATTATCTCTGCTGCTTAACCAAAACACCAAACACAAAGAAAACCTAGAGACGTTCACTACGGATCCGCCTAGCAAGTTGGACGTCCTTAGGCATTATCGTTACCCGCTTCGCATGAATAGCGCAAAGATTAGTATCCTCAAACACACCAACCAAGTAAGCCTCCGCAGCCTCGTGAAGGCAAGCACTGCATGGCATTGGAACCTCAAATCATTCTGCCATAAATCAACAAAAATATTCATCACCAACAGGTTTCCTTTCCCCCAATTTATTAACAATTCATAACAAAAATTGGATTATTGACTTTGTAATGTTGAGCAATTTCACGAACAAGCCTCTGAAATGGCATTTTACGGATCAAAAGATCAGTGCTCTTTTGATACTTTCTGATTTCTCTGGTAAATTCATCAAACAAATAGATTCCATGAGATCGGTATTAATTACAACAAAAGAATAGAATTGAAGTTACAGGGATAGCATACCGGAGAGCCACAGTTCCAGGATGGTATCGATATGGTCTCTTGAGTCGTCCTCTAATAGTAGTTGGAGGAGCCGATAACCTAGCAACCTGTATGAAATTGATAAATAGAGAAGTATACATGTATTGAAACATAAATCCTAAACTCACCCAAAAAAAAGGCAATTAAACAGATCTCTAAACAAAGCATTTCCATTCCTAACTCCAATTAAGCATCTATCTAACACATACCTTTGCTGCGAGTTGCTTCCTGGGAGCCTCTTTCTACCGGTGCATTTACGAGCAGTTTGCTTAGTACGAGCCATTTCACTTTCAAAATAAGAAGAGAACGAATAGAGACTGCGATTTCTGAAGTTGCGATATCAAACAAAGTAAGGAATTACAAAAATGGAAAAGTAAAATGAGGGGCTTTATATAGGGAGAGAGACGATAGAGGAACGTTGTAGGTCGGTTGAAAGTGGAGCACCAAAATCCCAGATAACTGAAAACGTAACTTCTCCATCCTTGTCATGGTAATCTGATTGGTTGATTTTTTAACTACGGATCGCCAGCATGGACGACTTGTTAGCAAATCAACGAGTAGGTGACTGATTATTATTTTTTTAATTCGCATCCAAATGCTCGTCTTGTGTTCTGAGACTGTCCGGATTAGCCAATCGGATCTCTCGAACCAGGAACTAGACAGACTTCCAATCCCACAAAGAGGGAAGTCTTCCAAGCCATACGGAAGAAAATCCGAAAGAGCATGTTAAGGCTATCACTCTTCGTTCAGGGAAAAATTACTTAGGCCCGGAAATGTCCGGAAGTTCAACTTTACCTGGAACTGATTTATCAAAGCCCAAAGAAGATACATTAAAACAAAAAGATGCACCAATTGACTCTAGTACAAAAACTTTTGTACCCAAACCACCTTTTCCACACAAAGTCCGCAATAAGGACTATGACAAACAACTTTTAACATTTTTAGACAAACTTAAGAATTTGCATATTAATTTAACATTTATGGATGCGATTACACAAATTCCCAATTATGGTAAATTCCTCAAAGATTTAATTTCGAAGAAAATCAGTTGGGAAGGAATTTCATCCATTTCGCTAACTGAAGATTGTAGTTCAATTGTGTCAAGTAATTTGCCCACAAAACTCAAGGATCCCGGATGTTTTACCATTCCGTGTAAATTGGGAGATATTGAATTTCCCAGTTGTCTTTGTGATTTAGGAGCAAACATTAACTTGATGCCATTATCTATTTTTAATAAGTTAGGCTTAGAAGAAGGCATCAAACGTACCAATATGGTTTTGCAATTAGCGGATCAAACCACTAAAAGACCATACGGTATAATTGAGGATGTTTTAGTTAAAGTTGACAAATTTATTTTTCCTACCGATTTCGTTATTTTAGATTTTGCTTATGACGTAAATTGTCCGCTAATCTTCGGTAGACCGTTCATGAACACGGGACGTGCTCTAGTTGATGTGTCGGAAGGGAAAGTAGTTTTAAGAATAGGAGATGATAAGATTGAGTTTGATATGAATCAAGCAATGAAATATCCTATGGAGGATTTCTCTTGTATGAAACTTGATTTAATTGAAGAATGTGTAAATGACATTGTTCAAAAAGAAGAAATAATAGAACCTATAATGAGTGAGGAACTAGAAGATAAGGAACCAGAACCTTTGATTCGAGAAGATGGATCAGTTTCGCCTTCAATTATAGTTCCACCTAAATTAGAACTTAAAGAATTACCAAGTCATTT
Source organism: Euphorbia lathyris (assembly GCF_963576675.1). Lineage (NCBI taxonomy): Eukaryota > Viridiplantae > Streptophyta > Magnoliopsida > Malpighiales > Euphorbiaceae > Euphorbia > Euphorbia lathyris. The sequence continues at coordinate 14,061,515 of NC_088912.1, forward strand.
GAGGTACGCTTTCTTAGGCGAAGGCGATTCTCTACCTATTATTATCTCTAACAAATTAACACAAGTCCAAGAAGAGAAATTGAAAGAAGTTGTTAGAAATAGGATAGGAAGTATGGGTTGGCAAATTTCAGACTTAAAAGGTATTAATCCGAGCATCGTAATGCACATAATTCACTTAGAAGAAGATAAGCCACCTAAAGCGGATAGGCAAAGACGCCTAAATCCGAATATGAAAGAAGTAGTAAAAAATGAGATTACTAAACTTCTGGACAATGGAATCATCTACCCTATCTCGGATAGTGAATGGGCTAGTCCAATCCATTGTGTACCTAAAAAGGGAGGCATAACAGTTGTAAGGAATGAAGAAGGTGAATTAATACCTACACGAACCACCACTGGTTGGAGGGTTTGTATAGATTATAGAAATTTAAATAAGGCAACTAGGAAAGATCATTTTTCCTCTTCCTTTCATTGATCAAATGATCGAAAGGATAGCTGGTCACGTTTTCTACTGTTTTCTAGATGGTTACTCCGGATTCTTTCAAATATACATTTACCCGGATGACCAAGATAAAACAACATTCACATGTCCTTACGGAACATTTGCATATAGGAGAATGCCCTTTGGTCTATGTAACGCACCTGCGACATTTCAACGTTGTATGACTGCAATTTTTAATGATTTCATTGAAGATATCATGGAAGTTTTTATGGACGATTTTTCAGTTTATGGAGATTCCTTTGATTCGTGCCTAGAAAACTTGGATAAAGTTTTGTCTAGGTGTGAAGAAACAAATTTGGTATTAAACTGGGAAAAATGTCATTTCATGGTTGACGAAGGAATTGTTTTAGGTCACAAAATATCTGAAAAAGGATTAGAAGTGGACAGAGCAAAAACTTCAGTAATAGAGAAACTACCCCCTCCAACTACTGTTAAGAGAGTAAGATCATTTTTAGGACATGTCGGTTTTTACAGAAGATTTATTAAGAATTTTTCTGTAATTTCCAAACCACTCACTAATCTACTCTTGAAAGATTCTACCTTGGATTTTAATGAAGATTGCGTTAAAGCTTTCGAAACATTAAAAACAGCTTTAGTCAGTGCACCTGTTATTGCTAAACCCGATTGGGATTTACCATTTGAAATTATGTGTGATGCAAGTGACTTAGCTGTCGGATGTGTTTTAGGACAAAGGAAGGATAAGAAACTTCATGTCATTTATTATGCAAGTCACACACTTTCCGGTGCACAATTAAACTACACCACAACTGAGAAAGAAATGTTAGCTGTAGTTTTTGCATTTGATAAGTTTAGGTCATACTTGTTAGGTTCGAAAGTTATTATTTACACTGATCATGCAGCATTAAGATATTTATTTGCTAAGAAGGATGCAAAACCACGTCTAATTAGATGGGTGAAACTAACGGTATACGAGATGATTTCCCTGATGAACATCTCTATCAAATGAAAAGCGTCATGTCACCCTGGTATGCAGATATTACTAATTATCTTGCAGCCAATATTGTTCCGAAAGGATTAAATTTCCAACAAAAGAAGAAATTTTTCTTCGACATTAAACAGTATTTTTGGGAAGATCCTTTTCTGTTCAAAACTTGTGGTGACGGGATAATTAGGAGATGCGTTGGTGAAAATGAATATGAATCCATAATGTCGGAATGCCATTCTAGCTCTTATGGAGGACGTAATGGAGCTACCAAAACAGCAGCTAAAATATTTGAATGTGGTTTCTTTTGGCCTACGATGTTTAAAGACGTCCGTTCATTTATTACTCGTTGTGATAAGTGCCAAAGAACAGGAAATCTAGTAAGGAAAGATGAGATGCCCATCACAACCATATTAGAAGTTGAAGTCTTCGATATGTGGGGAATAGATTTCATAGGACCTTTTCCCCCTTCTAATGGTAAAACTTACATATTAGTCGCCGTTGATTATGTTTCAAAGTGGGTTGAAGCAATTGCAACCCCGACGAGCGATTCTAAAGTTGTCGTTAATTTTCTTGACGATATATTTTGTAGATTTGGTTGTCCAAGAGTCATCGTTAGTGATGGTGGTGCTCATTTTATAAACCGAAGTTTTGAAACGCTTATGAAAAAATATGGAGTACGCCACCGCGTATCAACGCCATACCATCCTCAGTCAAATGGTCAGGCGGAGATATCAAATAGAGAACTCAAATGGATTCTAGAGAAAACAGTTTCATCCTCAAGAAAAGATTGGCCGTGTAAACTAAATAATGCGTTATGGGCATACTGTACTGCATTTAAAACACCAATAGGAATGACTCCATACCGCTTACTGTATGGGAAGGCATGTCATTTGCCAGTCGAATTAGAACATAAAGCCTATTGGGCTATTAGGGAACTAAACTTTGATTTACGACAAGCAGGTAAGAAACATTTTCTTGATTTAAATGAGTTAGATGAGTTACGCCATCTATATTACGAAAATGCAAAAATTTATAAAGAAAAAGTGAAAAAATGGCACGATGCCAAAATTAAAGTCAAACACTTTAATGTTGGGGATAAAGTGCTGTTATTTAATTCACGACTTCGTTTATTTCCAGGAAAACTTAAGTCCAGATGGATAGGACCATATTTAGTCGTCAAAACATTCGATTATGGTTCTTTAGAACTGGAAGGTCCTAACGGAATTCGTTTCAAAGTTAATGGTAATCGATGTAAAATCTATTACGAAAATATTTCACAACTAGAAATTTCGTTCGTAACAAGATTTTCTGATGTATAAATCACTCAGTTTTTCGATCACAGTTTATTTTGTTTTCTTTTTATATTTTTGTTCATTTTATTTTATTTTATTTTTATTTTATTTTATTTTATTTTTCAAATGTCAATTTTTTGTGATTAGATGCCTTTATGTTATGATTTATATGCATAAAATATGTTTATTTCATGATTTTAGAATTAATTTTAGGAAATTAGAATGAAATTGAAGTTTCAGGCAACTCACTGCCGAGAATTTGGAATTCTCTACCGAGAATTCTATTTTTCAGATTTGTCCAAATAGGTTAGATTTTCTCTGAACTTACCGAGAATTATAAATTCTCTACCGTGAATCAGGACATGGCTTTCGACGCCCGATTTCCGCAAGAAAATCAGCCTGTCGCGACCGCGGCTTTGCTATTCTCGGTCGCGACACGCGAAATTCCTGCACACTCAGGTCTGAATCAACCTAAACCTTTCAACAAACCTCTTGACAACTGAAACCTTAAGTTTCTTCATTCCCGAAAGGTGTCATTTTATACCTTTTCATGATTAAAACAACACCTCCTTTCATCTAAAACTCTTATAAATTAATCCTAGAGGATTCAAGTTCTGTTACAATTCTTTTTATCTTTATCAGAACTCTGATTTCTTCAAAACACCATTTTTCTATTCAGTACCAGCAACTTTGTTTCATTCAAACAACCACCATGCCTACCAAATACAAAACTTCAAGGCACAAGGCCGCCTCAAGCAATAAACGCCCAGACTTATCCAAGCGATATGGGGCGCCTTTTCCTATCTTCAATCACGATGAAGGTAGGCGTTATTGGAATCACCGTTACAAATTCTTCACCGGAATGTTGTATATGGATGAATTTCTTAACAGCCAATTAGGCATTACTGATGACATGAGCCGCTATATGGAACACCTAGGGTGGACAAAATTCGCCCAAATGTGATTTCCAATAATAGGCGACTGGATACTCGAATTCTTCTGTACCATGCGTTTCACTAATAAACGACGGGTACGTCTCAGTTTTCGTCGAGAAGGCGAAATCTTTACTTTCGGTTATCCCGAGTTGCATGCTTGGTTTGGTTTTCCCCCGAGGGATACAATCAAACGTCATCCTGGACGAGACATGACATCCTTGGACACTTGGAGAATGCTCAATGGATTCTGGCGATTCAATTCAAAACTCGCCTACAATCACTCTTTTCGCTCCAACTCCATGCTGTATCTGCATAAATTCCTGTGTCACAGTTTATTCGGTCGCACGTTCAGTAGTGTGGTCCGTGACACAGATCTCTATGTCCTTGGAGATATATTCCAGGGAAATGCAGTAGATTCTTCAAAGATTTTGATGGAGGGTCTTGTCGCCGCTTCTCGATCCAAGGATAAAAAGATTGGGTTCGGCAATATAATCTGTGGAATAATTCTCGGTACAAAGGGTACCATTGATGTTCCCTGGAGTGATGATGAATTCTTCCCGACAATTGACTATGAGTTTCTCGAGCACGAATGACTTGTAAAACGTGTCTTTCGAGAAGGGCCTCACTTTCTGTCTGCACCGGAACGTGAAACTTTCGTGCAGTTTCAAATTGATCGTATTAAGGCCAGAAATATCCCACTTGATAGGGATGAGTATATAGAATAGTTTAGGTTTATAGGTTTTCTTTTTGTAAATATTTTGTGTGTTTTTGTATTATTTCATTTTATTCTTTGCTTTTATAGTTTGTTTTGTTCAATAAAGTTCTATTTCATTTTAGTTCATTTACTATTTTTTTTACAAGGTTAGATATATGTTTTATTACATTTCTCATATAATCATGGTTAAATCTATATAAAATCTATAATATTGAACAAATCATGGTTTTCTTAATTAACACATATATTCACACTTAATCCAATTTTCACAAAATTGAAGTTTAAAACATTAATTCATTCAATTGACTAAGTTCCTATAATTAATATATATTTATATGCACTTATTATGCACTTAATATGATTCTCTTAACTTATATGCATCAATGAACATTTAATTTTCATTAATTATTCATAAACCAATTTATTACACTTTAATTCAATTTATTAAGGTTAAACCTTTGGTTTTCCTTGCAATTAATGTCATTTATTTTAGTTTTTAAGTGCAGGGACACTTTATATTAAGTTCAGGAACCAAATCATCAACAAAATTGCACAAACCATGTCAAAAGGCACCCAAATAAGCCATTTTGACCAATTCTCGGTATGAGTAGCAACTATGGACGAATTTGAGGGGCAAAATTCCCTGAAAATCGCGTGCCGCGGCCGCGGCTTTGCTATTCGCGGTCGCGACACGCGTGATTTATGCCCTATTGATTCCGATTTTGCCAATATTTTTGCCTATTCCTATTCCTATTCTACCTATACATTCACCTAATCACCCTATATAACCCTACCTCTTCCACATATCTCTCATCACCTCTATTTTTACCCAATCCCTTACTCCAAACTCTTCCCCAAAAATCTACTTTTACTCTTCCCAATTTATTCACTCCAATTTCTATCCTCTTTTCTATTCAATCACTTCCATATTCCAAACCCCAAACTCATCTTCAAGCTTTACTCTTTCTCTCAATTCCTTTTTCTTCTTCTTCTTCTTCTCAAACCCTAAAAACACTAAACACCATCACCATGGTTAGGACTAAACGTGTTGGTAACAAGCCCGCTGTTACGGAAGCTAATCGCCTTCGGGTTCAATGTGGAGCTTATTTTGACATCGCTTCGGAGGAAGAAGCCGCTCGTTTCAAACATTTTTCACAAGCCGACCGCCAATTTGTGGATATGCACTTCTTAGACTTCCATTCGGTAAGAACATTGAATTTCTCTACTCGAATTGATGCTTTTATTGAGGCGTTGGGTTGGCAAGAATTCGTTAATATGCGTTTTCCGCGTATTAATGAATATGTGGTGGAATTTTGGTCACTTTGACCATGAGTAAGAAGAAAACCTCAATCTCTTTTAGGAATAATGATATCACATACACCATTGATTATGATGCAATGGGAAATATGTTTGGTTTCCCTACCTCGAATTTTTATAATAAGCCTAAAGATTTTGATAATGATGCGGTTTGGCAAACTCTTTCGGACCAAGACTATTTTAATTCTAAGAACACTTCAAGCAAGTTGATTAAGGACAATTGTGTGTTCTTCTTTCACAAATTTTTGAGTTTCTCCTTTTTGGGCGTGTTGAGAGTTCAAAGGTTCAGGTTCGGGATTTATATGTTTTGGATAGCTTGTTTAAAGGTTTGAGGATTGATAGCATTGGCATAATGTTCGATAATTTGTTCCGTGCTTCGAGGGCTACTACCATTCAGATCCCTCTTTGTAATTTTATCACCGCTATTGTGTTGGGAGCTCGGGGTGAATTGGCTGATTTTGACATGTCCACCTGCCGTGGGTATGTTCCACTTTTGGACATCTCGGCTCTTGAGCGAGCTCATTTATTGCTTCCACAAGGTCCCCCCGTCTTTATTTCGTATGCCTCCCGTATTGCCCACCTTCGTGGCACTATGGGTGGTGGCGCTTCAAGTTCTCAATTTACAGGTACCGAAGGCGGCGGAGAGGCGGTAGGAGAAGAAGATAAACCCCAAGCTCAACCACAACCCCAAGCACCTCAAGCGGATGATCCGGTGGATTTGCGGAGGATTTTGAACCAAATCAATTCCAACAATCGTCAAATGAACTTGAGAATTGATGATTTGGTAGATAATAATATGGTGATGAATGACAACCTCAACCTTTTGAGGCGTGAGCATAGATCGACTCGGCATCGGATGCTTTCCTTTTTCCGCCGCCGAAATGTGGAGACTTCACCTACACCTCCGGATTCCCCACCTCAAGAATAGGTTGTTTTCTTTCAATTTATTTCTATCTTGTTATAATTTGGTACAATTTTCATTTTCCTATGTTTGGTACATTTTCTCTTTTTAATTTTATGTTGAATGTTTAATTTGCTACTATTTCCATCTTTGTTTCGTATGCCTTATTTCGTATTTATTTTTTGTGTTTTCTCCATTATTTTTGCACCAATGAGGACATGGTCCAATTTAAGTGTGGGAGGAGACATACATATATCAATTTCTATACGTATACGAATAAATGCAACAAAGATATTATTTTGCAAAACGAAAAAATATCATTATGGATTTTTGCGGAAATTGCATATATCATTTTTTTTAGTACGAATAAATTTTTATGCAACGAATAAGAATAAATAATTTTTAAGCAACACTTGTTTTATGTTAATGCAACATATATATTGCAACACAATTTATTCAACATTATTTTTATAAAACTTTATATTTTCACATGTTTAAAAATATTTTAACTTATGATTATTTTTAGGTTATCATTTTCGTTAGAAAGAATATTTTTATACGTATACGGGTAATATTTTTCAAAATTTTTCATAAATCTCCGATACGATTTTAAGTAAAATTGTCTCGAGTGAATGTATTTAAGTTAATAAATTCTTTATTTCAATTTCTATTTTATATCATGCAATTCATGATACAATAAATCTTATTTTAAGTTTTCAATTAGGTTTATAAGCATTAAATTGAACTAACAATTTTAGCTCGGTTTAATTTCGTCTTACATTAACCCCAATTGAAGTTTTTAAGGAAACTTTAGCCATAATACATGTTGAATTTTAAGTCAATATATGATGAATGTGCTATCTTTCTTTTTCCCAATTTACAATTCAATTTTATAATTCATATTAATTAATCAATTAGTTGAATTCTTAACTTTTGGCCACGATTGAGACCAACCTTATCACAATCGAGGTATGAAAGGGAAGAATAATTAAGTACCGTTTATTTTGGCCACGGTTGCGACCACCCTAATCACAATCGAGGTATGGAAGGAACGTTAAAAGCAAAAATTATAAGCGTGTATAAGTTTAAAGTAACGATTGCGTCCACCCATGGCATGGTCGGTACCTCTTAAGCAAACACAAAGCAATAAAATACGTATAAAGTTACGATCAAGACCACCCTTATCTCGGGCGTAACTAAGTAAATAATTAACCCAAGTACTTATTTAAATATTTAATATATTTCATATATTAGTTTAGGTTTGGGAAAGGAAATTTTGTGCTTTGAAATGCCTTGAGACGAAAGACTCAATAACATGCGTGCTTATATCGTCCCGAATGCTTCAATTCAAAATTGGAAATACAAGACGAATGATATATCGTATATTATACTAAGTTAGTTTAATGTTTTGCGTATAAATTTGCCATGCGAAGCTAGTCTTTTCGGCTTAACTAATTCAAAAGGTAATACAAAGATATATGTTTTATTTTCATAAAGAGATTAGTTAGAGAATAAATTCAGTGAAATTTTGCTCGGGACTAGCAAAAGATTAAGTGTGGAGATTTGTTAAGCCCAAAATATACCTAAAATATCATTATTAATTACATCAATATTGCTACGAATTTATGCTATTTATAACTGTTTAGGAAGCTTTTACTCTCGAATATGTTTCTTTCTTGTAAGGTACATAAATATTTGGTAAAATCCAAATAGGAACGAAAAGAGCTCGAAAACAGAAGAAAAACCCTACAATAGGAGTCGAAGACGACAGAAATTAATAACGTCAAATCGAGGACGCGAACGAAAGATGAAAAACCAAAAAACGTTTCGTGCCGCGACCGCGGCCCCCAAATTCACGGTCGCGACACGCGTTCCCCAGCTTCTCCTTCCTTCGTTGGAAGACCAATTGATGCTCCCCCATTCTCGGTAGAGAATTTAAGATTCTCGGTACGAGCAGGAGATTTTAGGAGCCTAGTTACACACTTTCGTTTTCGACGAAACGCGATCGTTCGGGTGGATAAAGACGTCCTTTCACAACGGACACGATCCTTCGCAACGGACACAATCCTTCACAATGGACATGACACTTCAATCAAGACTCTTCAACATCTATAAATAAAGAGTTGATGGAAAGTTGAAGATATGTAGAAAAAAGAGATTAGTATAGAATTTATGCAGAAATTCTGAATCAAGTGATTCAGAAGTTAGATTTCGATTCTGTAAAAAGCAATATGTTGTACACACATTGTTTATTCAATAATAACAAGTTTAGTAACGTTTAGTCATTTTTCCAGTTTAGTTTTCATTTTGGTAGTAGACCGACCCAGTCTCTATTACGAAGATTCAACGAGAAGATTGAGTAGAGGATCCGCCCCTGAGCCTGACAAACTCTAACGAAACCCAATGAAAGGATTGATCAACTCGTTCACTTGCAAGCCGTCGAATGTTTCCATGTTCTCTGTAAACTTGTATCAATTTATATTTCATCTAATAAAGTCCGTTCTATTCAATAGATTTTTATGCAGCACTTATGGTAACCAATCCACTAAAGTGACTGCTGGTGTTTTCATTAAAACATATTTAATCCAAAATCTTTACAAGGAAACTTTGTTGAACACTTAGGCAAATTATTATCTCGAAAGAGTTTTAATTTGATTAAGGGCAACTATCCCGAAAGGGTTTTGTCATGTTCAAAGCCAATTAATTAGAGGTTCCGTCATTTATTTCATCTTTATAATTCGTACAAAGTTTAAAGTTGTTTTCTTTGCTTAATGCAAACGAATACATTCGTTTACTTTTCTAAAAAGTACTAAAAGTTCCTATCTTGCAAAAATCATTCTTAAATCAGAATATTTTCTAACATTTTTCTCATTCTAGCAATTTCAAAACCAAAAACCGATTAAACGATTTTCCACATTATAAACCTTAAAGTAAATTTAACCGATTGTAAATAAGTTTTGTTAAAAAACGTTCCCTGTGGGATCGATATCTTTTATTACTACAAGCATATACCGTGCACTTGCGGAAATCGCTCAACAGCTATAACCCGATGGGAGCTTTGGTCTTCGCTATTGAATTTTACCTATGATAATAAATGGTTAGTGTTGGGAGATTTTAATGCCATTACTGGTTCATATGAGAAAATAGGGAGATGCCCCTCTAGGAGTTTCTGCCTAGATTTTAGAAATTTCATAGATAATGGTGGCCTTGTTGAGGTTAACACCACGGGTAATCAGTTTACATGGACTAATCATGTTGAATGTCGTCTTGACAGGGCATTAGTTAATGAGAATTTTGTGGATTCTTGGGATCGCATCACAGGTTCTGCCCTTGCCCGGCACAGATCTGATCACTATCCCCTGATTATCAGTTGCACCTCGGGAGTCACCAGCAGGGCTCGATTCAGGTTCCTCACCATGTGATTAACTCATAATTCAATCCGAAAGGTAATTTCTGAGCATTGGTCCCATTCGCATTTATCCTTGTCGCTCGCCCAGCTTCTTACACACAAATTGAAATCGTTGCGCCAAATTTTAAGGGGCTGGAACCGAAATGTCTTTGGGAGGGTGTTTGACAACATTGCTGAAGCTAAAACTAGACTTGCTAATATACAACTTGACATTTCTGACCTGGGAATGAATCCAGATAGAAATTGTCGACATAATCTGGCGCAAGAGGAACTAGACTTGTAACTTCACAGACAGGAACTCCTTTTTAAGGATCAAAGCCGTGTTAAATGGCTGAAGGCGGGGGACCGTAATTCCTCTTTCTGCCACTGTTGCGCAAAACTGAGGAAGATCCAATCAACTCTCGATGCTCTTACAATTGAGGGGGTGCGTACCACTAGCAAGAATACAATGGCACACTATGTTGTTGATTATTATTCAGCTCTATTCACCGGTAAAAACAATCCTGTCGATTTGAGTCTAATTGGTGAAGTGATCCCCAACCTTGTCACAGAAACGAACAATGACTCCCTCACTAAGCGCCCTTCTGCTGTAGAAATTAAAGCTGCCATTTTTAGCCTAAATGGTGACAGCACGCTGGGTCCAGATGGCTTTGGCGGCCTTTTCTACCACGAGTTCTGGGATATCATTGGCCAGGATGTCTGCAGCATGGTTACTAGTTTCTTCAACTCAGGCTACGTCCTCCCTGGTATGAACTCCAATCTAATGGCTCTTATTCCAAAGTTGAACGAAGCAACTGTTATTTCTCAATTCCGACCTATTGTGATGGGTAATTTCAGCTGCAAAATTATTTCTAAGATTCTGGCTGACAGGTTGTCTCTTATTGATGCGAAAATAGTGTCTGTAAATCAATTCAGATTTGTTCAGGGTAGGAACATTCACTAATGGATAGCTGCTGCGTCTGAGGGGTTCAATATGCTTGCGAAAAAATGTTATGGGGGAACATGGCCCTTAAGATTGACATTAAAAAGGCATTTGATACACTGGATTGGAATTTTCTACTAGCAGTAATGGAAGCTTTTGGTTTCTCTTTAGCTTTTCGGGATTGGATTCTGAATCTTCTATCGTCAGCTAAAATCTCAGTTCTCCTAGGAGGTAATCTAAAAGGTTATTTTGGCTGTTCTTGCGGTGTCCGGCAGGTCGATCCGCTATCTCCAATCTTATTTGGAATTGCAGAAGATTTTTTTACTAGGTGGATTTCCAAATTAGAAAGAGTAGGTAGGTTCACTCCTATGAATTATGGTCATAGCATGAACTTTCCTTCACACCTCCTGTATGCAGATGATATGCTAACTTTTATACAACACAAACACAAATTCTAAAAAACATAAAACCAATCGCCTAAATTATCTCTTCTGCTTAACCAAAACACCAAACACAAAGAAAACCTAGAGACGTTCACTACGGATCCGCCTAGCAAGTTGGACGTCCTTAGGCATTATCGTTACCCGCTTCGCATGAATAGCGCAAAGATTAGTATCCTCAAACACACCAACCAAGTAAGCCTCCGCAGCCTCGTGAAGGCAAGCACTGCATGGCACTGGAACCTCAAATCATTCTGCCATAAATCAACAAAAATATTCATCACCAACAGGTTTCCTTTCCCTCAATTTATTAACAATTCATAACAAAAATTGGATATTTGACTTTGTAATGTTGAGCAATTTCACGAACAAGCCTCTGAAATGGCATTTTACGAATCAAAAGATCAGTGCTCTTTTGATACTTTCTGATTTCTCTGGTAAATTCATCAAACAAATAGATTCCATGAGATCGGTATTAATTACAACAAAAGAATAGAATTGAAGTTACAGGGATAGCATACCGGAGAGCCACAGTTCCAGGATGGTATCGATATGGTCTCTTGAGTCGTCCTCTAATAGTAGTTGGAGGAGCCGATAACCTAGCAACCTGTATGAAATTGATAAATAGAGAAGTATACATGTATTGAAACATAAATCCTAAACTCACCCAAAAAAAAGGCAATTAAACAGATCTCTAAACAAAGCATTTCCATTCCTAACTCCAATTAAGCATCTATCTAACACATACCTTTGCTGCGAGTTGCTTCCTAGGAGCCTCTTTCTACCGGTGCATTTACGAGCAGTTTGCTTAGTACGAGCCATTTCACTTTCAAAATAAGAAGAGAACGAATAGAGACTGCGATTTCTGAAGTTGCGATATCAAACAAAGTAAGGAATTACAAAAATGGAAAAGTAAAATGAGGGGCTTTATATAGGGAGAGAGACGATAGAGGAACGGTGTAGGTCGGTTGAAAGTGGAGCACTAAAATCCCAGATAACTGAAAATGTAACTTCTCCATCCTTGTCATGGTAATCTAATTGGTTGATTTTTTAACTACGGATCGCCAGCATGGACGACTTGTTAGCAAATCAACGAGTAGGTGACTGATTATTATTTTTTTAATTCGCATCCAAATGCTCGTCTTGTGTTCTGAGACTGTCCGGATTAGCCAATCGGATCTCTCGAACCAGGAACTAGACAGACTTCCAATCCCGCAAAGAGGGAAGTCTTCCAAGCCATACGGAAGAAAATCCGAAAGAGCATGTTAAGGCTATCACTCTTCGTTCAGGGAAAAATTACTTAGGCCCGGAAATGTCCGGAAGTTCAACTTTACCTGGAACTGATTTATCAAAGCCCAAAGAAGATACATTAAAACAAAAAGATGCACCAATTGACTCTAGTACAAAAACTTTTGTACCCAAACCACCTTTTCCACACAAAGTCCGCAATAAGGACTATGACAAACAACTTTTAACATTTTTAGACAAACTTAAGAATTTGCATATTAATTTAACATTTATGGATGCGATTACACAAATTCCCAATTATGGTAAATTCCTCAAAGATTTAATTTCGAAGAAAATCAGTTGGGAAGGAATTTCATCCATTTCGCTAATTGAAGATTGTAGTTCAATTGTGTCAAGTAATTTGCCCACAAAACTCAAGGATCCCGGATGTTTTACCATTCCGTGTAAATTGGGAGATATTGAATTTCCCAGTTGTCTCTGTGATTTAGGAGCAAACATTAACTTGATGCCATTATCTATTTTTAATAGGTTAGGCTTAGAAGAAGGCATCAAACGTACCAATATGGTTTTGCAATTAGCGGATCAAACCACTAAAAGACCATACGGTATAATTGAGGATGTTTTAGTTAAAGTTGACAAATTTATTTTTCCTACCGATTTCGTTATTTTAGATTTTGCTTATGACGTAAATTGTCCGCTAATCTTCGGTAGACCGTTCATGAACACGGGACGTGCTCTAGTTGATGTGTCGGAAGGGAAAGTAGTTTTAAGAATAGGAGATGATAAGATTGAGTTTGATATGAATCAAGCAATGAAATATCCTATGGAGGATTTCGCTTGTATGAAACTTGATTTAATTGAAGAATGTGTAAATGACATTGTTCAAAAAGAAGAAATAATAGAACCTATAATGAGTGAGGAACTAGAAGATAAGGAATCAGAACCTTTGATTCGAGAAGATGGACCAGTTTCGCCTTCAATTATAGTTCCACCTAAATTAGAACTTAAAGAATTACCAAGTCATTTGAGGTACGCTTTCTTAGGCGAAGGCGATTCTCTACCTATTATTATCTCTAACAAATTAACACAAGTCCAAGAAGAGAAATTGAAAGAAGTTGTTAGAAATAGGATAGGAAGTATGGGTTGGCAAATTTCAGACTTAAAAGGTATTAATCCGAGCATCGTAATGCACATAATTCACTTAGAAGAAGATAAGCCACCTAAAGCGGATAGGCAAAGACGCCTAAATCCGAATATGAAAGAAGTAGTAAAAAATGAGATTACTAAACTTCTGGACAATGGAATCATCTACCCTATCTCGGATAGTGAATGGGTTAGTCCAATCCATTGTGTACCTAAAAAGGGAGGCATAACAGTTGTAAGGAATGAAGAAGGTGAATTAATACCTACACGAACCACCACTGGTTGGAGGGTTTGTATAGATTATAGAAATTTAAATAAGGCAACTAGGAAAGATCATTTTTCCTCTTCCTTTCATTGATCAAATGATCGAAAGGATAGCTGGTCATGCTTTCTACTGTTTTCTAGATGGTTACTCCGGATTCTTTCAAATATACATTTACCCGGATGACCAAGATAAAACGACATCCACATGTCCTTACGGAACATTTGCATATAGGAGAATGCCCTTTGGTCTATGTAACGCACCTGCGACATTTCAACGTTGTATGACTGCAATTTTTAATGATTTCATTGAAGATATCATGGAAGTTTTTATGGACGATTTTTCAGTTTATGGAGATTCCTTTGATTCGTGCCTAGAAAACTTGGATAAAGTTTTGTCTAGGTGTGAAGAAACAAATTTGGTATTAAACTGGGAAAAATGTCATTTCATGGTTGACGAAGGAATTGTTTTAGGTCACAAAATATCTGAAAAAGGATTAGAAGTGGACAGAGCAAAAACTTCAGTAATAGAGAAACTACCCCCTCCAACTACTGTTAAGGGAGTAAGATCATTTTTAGGACATGTCGGCTTTTACAGAAGATTTATTAAGAATTTTTCTGTAATTTCCAAACCACTCACTAATCTACTCTTGAAAGATTCTACCTTTGATTTTAATGAAGATTGCGTTAAAGCTTTCGAAACATTAAAAACAGCTTTAGTCAGTGCACCTGTTATTGCTAAACCCGATTGGGATTTACCATTTGAAATTATGTGTGATGCAAGTGACTTAGCTGTCGGATGTGTTTTAGGACAAAGGAAGGATAAGAAACTTCATGTCATTTATTATGCAAGTCACACACTTTCCGGTGCACAATTAAACTACACCACAACTGAGAAAGAAATGTTAGCTGTAGTTTTTGCATGTGATAAGTTTAGGTCATACTTGTTAGGTTCGAAAGTTATTATTTACACTGATCATGCAGCATTAAGATATTTATTTGCTAAGAAGGATGCAAAACCACGTCTAATTAGATGGGTGAAACTAACGGTATACGAGATGATTTCCCTGATGAACATCTCTATCAAATGAAAAGCGTCATGTCACCCTGGTATGCAGATATTGCTAATTATCTTGCAGCCAATATTGTTCCGGAAGGATTAAATTTCCAACAAAAGAAGAAATTTTTCTTCGACATTAAACAGTATTTTTGGGAAGATCCTTTTCTGTTCAAAACTTGTGGTGACAGGATAATTAGGAGATGCGTTGGTGAAAATGAATATGAATCCATAATGTCGGAATGCCATTCTAGCTCTTATGGAGGACGTAATGGAGCTACCAAAACAGCAGCTAGAATATTTGAATGTGGTTTCTTTTGGCCTACGATGTTTAAAGACGTCCGTTCATTTATTACTCGTTGTGATAAGTGCCAAAGAACAGGAAATCTAGTAAGGAAAGATGAGATGCCCCTCACAACCATATTAGAAGTTGAAGTCTTCGATATGTGGGGAATAGATTTCATAGGACCTTTTCCCCCTTCTAATGGTAAAACTTACATATTAGTCGCCGTTGATTATGTTTCAAAGTGGGTTGAAGCAATTGCAACCCCGACGAGCGATTCTAAAGTTGTCGTTAATTTTCTTGACGATATATTTTGTAGATTTGGTTGTCCAAGAGTCATCGTTAGTGATGGTGGTGCTCATTTTATAAACCGAAGTTTTGAAACGCTTATGAAAAAATATGGAGTACGCCACCGCGTATCAACGCCATACCATCCTCAGTCAAATGGTCAGGCGGAGATATCAAATAGAGAACTCAAATGGATTCTAGAGAAAACAGTTCCATCCTCAAGAAAAGATTGGTCGTGTAAACTAAATAATGCGTTATGGGCATACTGTACTGCATTTAAAACACCAATAGGAATGACTCCATACCGCTTAGTGTATGGGAAGGCATGTCATTTGCCAGTCGAATTAGAACATAAAGCCTATTGGGCTATTAGGGAACTAAACTTTGATTTACGACAAGCAGGTAAGAAACATTTGCTCGATTTAAATGAGTTAGATGAGTTACGCCATCTATCTTACGAAAATGCAAAAATTTATAAAGAAAAAGTGAAAAAATGGCACGATGCCAAAATTAAAGTCAAACACTTTAATGTTGGGGATAAAGTGCTGTTATTTAATTCACGACTTCGTTTATTTCCAGAAAAACTTAAGTCCAGATGGATAGGACCATATTTAGTCGTCAAAACATTCGATTATGGTTCTTTAGAACTGGAAGGTCCTAACGGAATTCGTTTCAAAGTTAATGGTAATCGATGTAAAATCGATTACGAAAATATTTCACAACTAGAAATTTCGTTCGTAACAAGATTTTCTGACGTATAAATCACTCAGTTTTTCGATCACAGTTTATTTTGTTTTCTTTTTATATTTTTGTTCATTTTATTTTATTTTATTTTTATTTTATTTTATTTTATTTTTCAAATGTCAATTTTTTGTGATTAGATGCCTTTATGTTATGATTTATATGCATAAAATATGTTTATTTCATGATTTTAGAATTAATTTTAGGAAATTAGAATGAAATTGAAGTTTCAGGCAATTCACTGCCGAGAATTTGGAATTCTCTGCCGAGAATTCTATTTTTCAGATTTGTCCAAATAGGTTAGATTTTCTCTGAACTTACCGAGAATTATAAATTCTCTACCGTGAATCAGGACATGGCTTTCGACGCTCGATTTCCGCAAGCAAATCAGCCTGTCGCGACCGCGGCTTTGCTATTCTCGGTCGCGACACGCGAAATTCCTACACACTCAGGTCTGAATCAAACCTCTTGACAACTGAAACCTCTTGACAACTGAAACCTTAAGTTTCTTCATTCGCGAAAGGTGTCATTTTATACCTTTTCATGATTAAAACAACACCTCCTTTCATCTAAAACTCTTATAAATTAATCCTAGAGGATTCAAGTTCTGTTACAATTCTTTTTATCTTTATCAGAACTCTGATTTCTTCAAAACACCATTTTTCTATTCAGTACCAGCAACTTTGTTTCATTCAAACAACCACCATGCCTACCAAATACAAAACTTCAAGGCACAAGGCCGCCTCAAGCAATAAACGCCCAGACTTATCCAAGCGATATGGGGCGCCTTTTCCTATCTTCAATCACGATGAAGGTAGGCGTTATTGGAATCACCGTTACAAATTCTTCACCGGAATGTTGTATATGGATGAATTTCTTAACAGCCAATTAGGCATTACTGATGACATGAGCCGCTATATGGAACACCTAGGGTGGACAAAATTCGCCCAAATGTGATTTCCAATAATAGGCGACTGGATACTCGAATTCTTCTGTACCATGCGTTTCACTAATAAACGACGGGTACGTCTCAGTTTTCATCGAGAAGGAGAAATCTTTACTTTCGGTTATCCCGAGTTGCATGCTTGGTTTGGTTTTCCCCCGAGGGATACAATCAAACGTCATCCTGAAGGAGACATGACATCCTCGGACATTTGGAGAATGCTCAATGGATTCTGGCGATTCAATTCAAAACTCGCCTACAATCACTCTTTTCGCTCCAACTCCATGCTATATCTGCACAAATTCCGGTGTCACAGTTTATTCGGTCGCACGTTCAGTAGTGTGGTCCGTGACACAGATCTCTATGTCCTTGGAGATATATTCCAGGGAAATGCAGAAGATTCTTCAAAGATTTTGATGGAGGGTCTTGTCGCCGCTTCTCGATCCAAGGATAAAAAGATTGGGTTCGGCAATATAATCTGTGGAATAATTCTCGGTACAAAGGGTACCATTGATGTTCCCTGGAGTGATGATGAATTCTTCTCGACAATTGACTATGAGTTTCTCAAGCACGAAGGACTTGTAAAACGTGTCTTTCGAGAAGGGCCTCACTTTCTGTCTGCACCGGAACGTGAAACTTTCGTGCAGTTTCAAATTGATCGTATTAAGGCCAGAAATATCCCACTTGATAGGGATGAGTATATAGAATAGTTTAGGTTTATAGGTTTTCTTTTTGTAAATATTTTGTGTGTTTTTGTATTATTTCATTTTATTCTTTGCTTTTATAGTTTGTTTTGTTCAATAAAGTTCTATTTCATTTTAGTTCATTTACTATTTTTTTTTACAAGGTTAGATATATGTTTTATTACATTTCTCATATAATCATGGTTAAATCTATATAAAATCTATAATATTGAACAAATCATGGTTTTCTTAATTAACACATATATTCACACTTAATCCAATTTTCACAAAATTGAAGTTTAAAACATTAATTCATTCAATTGACTAAGTTCCTATAATTAATATATATTTATATGCACTTATTATGCACTTAATATGATTCTCTTAACTTATATGCATCAATGAACATTTAAGTTTCATTAATTATTCATAAACCAATTTATTACACTTTAATTCAATTTATTAAGGTTAAACCTTTGGTTTTCCTTGCAATTAATGTCATTTATTTTAGTTTTTAAGTGCAGGGACACTTTATATTAAGTTCAGGAACCAAATCATCAACAAAATTGCACAAACTATGTCAAAAGGCACCCAAATAAGCCATTTTGACCAATTCTCGGTATGAGTAGCAACTATGGACGAATTTGAGGGGCAAAATTCCCTGAAAATCGCGTGCCGCGGCCGCGGCTTTGCTATTCGCGGTCGCGACACGCGTGATTTATGCCCTATTGATTCCGATTTTGCCAATATTTTTGCCTATTCCTATTCCTATTCTACCTATACATTCACCTAATCACCCTATATAACCCTACCTTTTCCACATATCTCACATCACCTCTATTTTTACCCAATCCCTTACTCCAAACTCTTCCCCAAAAATCTACTTTTACTCTTCCCAATTTATTCACTCCAATTTCTATCCTGTTTTCTATTCAATCACTTCCATATTCCAAACCCCAAACTCATCTTCAAGCTTTACTCTTTCTCTCAATTCCTTTTTCTTCTTCTTCTTCTTCTCAAACCCTAAAAACACTAAACACCATCACCATGGTTAGGACTAAACGTGTTGGTAACAAGCCCGCTGTTACGGAAGCTAATCGCCTTCGGGTTCAATGTGGAGCTTATTTTGACATCGCTTCGGAGGAAGAAGCCGCTCGTTTCAAACATTTTTCACAAGCCGACCGCCAATTTGTGGATATGCACTTTTTAGACTTCCATTCGGTAAGAACATTGAATTTCTCTACTCGAATTGATGCTTTTATTGAGGCGTTGGGTTGGCAAGAATTCGTTAATATGCGTTTTCCGCGTATTAATGAATATGTGGTGGAATTTTGGTCACTTTGACCATGAGTAAGAAGAAAACCTCAATCTCTTTTAGGAATAATTTCATCACATACACCATTGATTATGATTCAATGGGAAATATGTTTGGTTTCCCTACCTCGAATTTTTATAATAAGCCTAAAGATTTTGATAATGATGCGGTTTGGTACAATTTTCATTTTCCTATGTTTGGTACATTTTCTCTTTTTAATTTTATGTTGAATGTTTAATTTGCTACTATTTCCATCTTTGTTTCGTATGCCTTATTTCGTATTTATTTTTTGTGTTTTCTCCATTATTTTTGCACAAATGAGGACATTGTCCAATTTAAGTGTGGGAGGAGACATACATATATCAATTTCTATACGTATACGAATAAATGCAACAAAGATATTATTTTGCAAAACGAAAAAATATCATTATGGATTTTTGCGGAAATTGCATATATCATTTTTTTTTAGTACGAATAAATTTTTATGCAACGAATAAGAATAAATAATTTTTAAGCAACACTTGTTTTATGTTAATGCAACATATATATTGCAACACAATTTATTCAACATTATTTTTATAAAACTTTATATTTTCACATGTTTAAAAATATTTTAACTTATGATTATTTTTAGGTTATCATTTTCGTTAGAAAGAATATTTCTATACGTATACGGGTAATATTTTTCAAAATTTTTCATAAATCTCCGATACGATTTTAAGTAAAATTGTCTCGAGTGAATGTATTTAAGTTAATAAATTCTTTATTTCAATTTCTATTTTATATCATGCAATTCATGATACAATAAATCTTATTTTAAGTTTTCAATTAGGTTTATAAGCATTAAATTGAACTAACAATTTTAGCTCGGTTTAATTTCGTCTTACATTAACCCCAATTGAAGTTTTTAAAGAAACTTTAGCCATAATACATGTTGAATTTTAAGTCAATATAGGATGAATGTGCTATCTTTCTTTTTCCCAATTTACAATTCAATTTTATAATTCATATTAATTAATCAATTAGTTGAATTCTTAACTTTTGGCCACGATTGAGACCAACCTTATCACAATCGATGTATGAAAGGGAAGAATAATTAAGTACCGTTTATTTTGGCCACGGTTGCGACCACCCTAATCACAATCGAGGTATGGAAGGAACGTTAAAAGCAAAAATTATAAGCGTGTATAAGTTTAAAGTAACGATTGCGTCCACCCATGGCATGGTCGGTACCTCTTAAGCAAACATAAAGCAATAAAATACGTATAAAGTTACGATCAAGACCACCCTTATCTCGGGCGTAACTAAGTAAATAATTAACCCAAGTACTTATTTAAATATTTAATATATTTCATATATTAGTTTAGGTTTGGGAAAGGAAATTTTGTGCTTTGAAATGCCTTGAGACGAAAGACTCAATAACATGCGTGCTTATATCGTCCCGAATGCTTCAATTCAAAATTGGAAATACAAGACGAATGATATATCGTATATTATACTAAGTTAGTTTAATGTTTTGCGTATAAATTTGCCATGCGAAGCTAGTCTTTTCGGCTTAACTAATTCAAAAGGTAATACAAAGATATATGTTTTATTTTCATAAAGAGATTAGTTAGAGAATAAATTCAGTGAAATTTTGCTCGGGACTAGCAAAAGATTAAGTGTGGAGATTTGTTAAGCCCAAAATATACCTAAAATATCATTATTAATTACATCAATATTGCTACGAATTTATGCTATTTATAACTGTTTAGGAAGCTTTTACTCTCGAATATGTTTCTTTCTTGTAAGGTACATAAATATTTGGTAAAATCCAAATAGGAACGAAAAGAGCTCGAAAATAGAAGAAAAACCCTACAATAGGAGTCGAAGACGACAGAAATTAATAACGTCAAATCGAGGACGCGAACGAAAGATGAAAAACCAAAAAACGTTTCGTGCCGCGACCGCGGCCCCCAAATTCACGGTCGCGACACGCGTTCCCCAGCTTCTCCTTCCTTCGTTTGAAGACCAATTGATGCTCCCCCATTCTCGGTAGAGAATTTAAGATTCTCGGTACGAGCAGGAGATTTTAGGAGCCTAGTTACACACTTTCGTTTTCGACGAAACGCGATCGTTCGGGTGGATAAAGACGTCCTTTCACAACGGACACGATCCTTCGCAACGGACACGATCCTTCACAATGGACACGACACTTCAATCAAGACTCTTCAACATCTATAAATAAAGAGTTGATGGAAAGTTGAAGATATGTAGAAAAAAGAGATTAGTATAGAATTTATGCAGAAATTCTGAATCAAGTGATTCAGAAGTTAGATTTCGATTCTGTAAAAAGCAATATGTTGTACACACATTGTTTATTCAATAATAACAAGTTTAGTAACGTTTAGTCATTTTTCCAGTTTAGTTTTCATTTTGGTAGTAGACCGACCCAGTCTCTATTACGAAGATTCAACGAGAAGATTGAGTAGAGGATCCGCCCCTGAGCCTGACAAACTCTAACGAAACCCAATGAAAGGATTGATCAACCCGTTCACTTGCAAGCCATCGAATGTTTCCATGCTCCATGTTCTCTGTAAACTTGTATCAATTTATATTTCATCTAATAAAGTCCGTTCTATTCGATAGATTTTTATGCAGCACTTATGGTAACCAATCCACTAAAGTGACTGCTGGTGTTTTCATTAAAACATATTTAATCCAAAATCTTTACAAGGAAACTTTGTTGAACACTTAGGCAAATTATTATCTCGAAAGAGTTTTAATTTGATTAAGGGCAACTATCCCGAAAGGGTTTTGTCATGTTCAAAGCCAATTAATTAGAGGTTCCGTCATTTATTTCATCTTTATAATTCGTACAAAGTTTAAAGTTGTTTTCTTTGCTTAATGCAAACGAATACATTCGTTTACTTTTCTAAAAAGTACTAAAAGTTCCTATCTTGCAAAAATCATTCCTAAATCAGAATATTTTCTAACATTTTTCTCATTCTAGCAATTTCAAAACCAAAAACCGATTAAACGATTTTCCATATTATAAACCTTAAAGTAAATTTAACCGATTGTAAATAAGTTTTGTTAAAAAACGTTCCCTGTGGGATCGATATCTTTTATTACTACAAGCATATACCGTGCACTTGCAGAAATCGCTCAACAGCTATAACCCGATGGGAGCTTTGGTCTTCGCTATTGAATTTTACCTCTGATAATAAATGGTTAGTGTTGGGAGATTTTAATGCCATTACTGGTTCATGTGAGAAAATAGGGAGATGCCCCTCTAGGAGTTTCTGCCTAGATTTTAGAAATTTCATAGATAATGGTGGCCTTGTTGAGGTTAACACCACGGGGAATCAGTTTACATGGACTAATGGTCGTCAAGGCGCTGATCATGTTGAATGTCGTCTTGACAGGGCATTAGTTAATGAGAATTTTGTGGATTCTTGGGATCGCATCACAGGTTCTGCCCTTGCCCGGCACAGATCTGATCACTATCCCCTGATTATCAGTTGCACCTCGGGAGTCACCAGCAGGGCTCGATTCAGGTTCCTCACCATGTGATTAACTCATAATTCAATCCGAAAGGTAATTTCTGAGCATTGGTCCCATTCGCATTTATCCTTGTCGCTCGCCCAGCTTCTTACACACAAATTGAAATCGTTGCGCCAAATTTTAAGGGGCTGGAACCGAAATGTCTTTGGGAGGGTGTTTGACAAGATTGCTGAAGCTAAAACTAGACTTGCTAATATACAACTTGACATTTCTGACCTGGGAATGAATCCAGATAGAAATTGTCGACATAATCTGGCGCAAGAGGAACTAGACTTGTAACTTCACAGACAGGAACTCCTTTTTAAGGATCAAAGCCGTGTTAAATGGCTGAAGGCGGGGGACCGTAATTCCTCTTTCTTCCACTGTTGCGCAAAACTGAGGAAGATCCAATCAACTCTCGATGCTCTTACAATTGAGGGGGTGCGTACCACTAGCAAGAATACAATGGCACACTATGTTGTTGATTATTATTCAGCTCTATTCACCGGTAAAAACAATCCTGTCGATTTGAGTCTAATTGGTGAAGTGATCCCCAACCTTGTCACAGAAACGAACAATGACTCCCTCACTAAGCGCCCTTCTGCTATAGAAATTAAAGCTGCCATTTTTAGCCTAAATGGTGACAGCACGCTGGGTCCAGATGGCTTTGGCGGCCTTTTCTACCACGAGTTCTGGGATATCATTGGCCAGGATGTCTGCAGCATGGTTACTAGTTTCTTCAACTCAGGCTACGTCCTCCCTGGTATGAACTCCAATCTAATGGCTCTTATTCCAAAGTTGAACGAAGCAACTGTTATTTCTCAATTCCGACCTATTGTGATGGGTAATTTCAGCTGCAAAATTATTTCTAAGATTCTGGCTGACAGGTTGTCTCTTATTGATGCGAAAATAGTGTCTGTAAATCAATTCAGATTTGTTCAGGGTAGGAACATTCACTAATGGATAGCTGCTGCGTCTGAGGGGTTCAATATGCTTGCGAAAAAATGTTATGGGGGAACATGGCCCTTAAGATTGACATTAAAAAGGCATTTGATACACTGGATTGGAATTTTCTACTAGCAGTAATGGAAGCTTTTGGTTTCTCTTTAGCTTTTCGGGATTGGATTCTGAATCTTCTATCGTCAGCTAAAATCTCAGTTCTCCTAGGAGGTAATCTAAAACGTTATTTTGGCTGTTCTTGCGGTGTCCGGCAGGGCGATCCGCTATCTCCAATCTTATTTGGAATTGCAGAAGATTTTTTTACTAGGTGGATTTCCAAATTAGAAAGAGAAGGTAGGTTCACTCCTATGAATTATGGTCATAGCATGAACTTTCCTTCACACCTCCTGTATGCAGATGATATGCTAACTTTTATACAACACAAACACAAATTCTAAAAAACCTAAAACCAATCGCCTAAATTATCTCTGCTGCTTAACCAAAACACCAAACACAAAGAAAACCTAGAGACGTTCACTACGGATCCGCCTAGCAAGTTGGACGTCCTTAGGCATTATCGTTACCCGCTTCGCATGAATAGCGCAAAGATTAGTATCCTCAAACACACCAACCAAGTAAGCCTCTGCAGCCTCGTGAAGGCAAGCACTGCATGGCACTGGAACCTCAAATCATTCTGCCATAAATCAACAAAAATATTCATCACCAACAGGTTTCCTTTCCCTCAATTTATTAAAAATTCATAACAAAAATTGGATTATTGACTTTGTAATGTTGAGCAATTTCACGAACAAGCCTCTGAAATGGCATTTTACGGATCAAAAGATCAGTGCTCTTTTGATACTTTCTGATTTCTCTGGTAAATTCATCAAACAAATAGATTCCATGAGATCGGTATTAATTACAACAAAAGAATAGAATTGAAGTTACAGGGATAGCATACCGGAGAGCCACAGTTCCAGGATGGTATCGATATGGTCTCTTGAGTCGTCCTCTAATAGTAGTTGGAGGAGCCGATAACCTAGCAACCTGTATGAAATTGATAAATAGAGAAGTATACATGTATTGAAACATAAATCCTAAACTCACCCAAAAAAAAGGCAATTAAACAGATCTCTAAACAAAGCATTTCCATTCCTAACTCCAATTAAGCATCTATCTAACACATACCTTTGCTGCGAGTTGCTTCCTGGGAGCCTCTTTCTACCGGTGCATTTACGAGCAGTTTGCTTAGTACGAGCCATTTCACTTTCAAAATAAGAAGAGAACGAATAGAGACTGCGATTTCTGAAGTTGCGATATCAAACAAAGTAAGGAATTACAAAAATGGAAAAGTAAAATGAGGGGCTTTATATAGGGAGAGAGACGATAGAGGAACGTTGTAGGTCGGTTGAAAGTGGAGCACTAAAATCCCAGATAACTGAAAATGTAACTTCTCCATCCTTGTCATGGTAATCTGATTGGTTGATGTTTTAACTACGGATCGCCAGCATGGACGACTTGTTAGCAAATCAACGAGTAGGTGACTGATTATTATTTTTTTAATTCGCATCCAAATGCTCGTCTTGTGTTCTGAGACTGTCCGGATTAGCCAATCGGATCTCTCGAACCAGGAACTAGACAGGCTTCCAATCCCGCAAAGAGGGAAGTCTTCCAAGCCATACGGAAGAAAATCCGAAAGAGCATGTTAAGGCTATCACTCTTCGTTCAGGGAAAAATTACTTAGGCCCGGAAATGTCCGGAAGTTCAACTTTACCTGGAACTGATTTATCAAAGCCCAAAGAAGATACATTAAAACAAAAAGATGCACCAATTGACTCTAGTACAAAAACTTTTGTACCCAAACCACCTTTTCCACATAAAGTCGCAATAAGGACTATGACAAACAACTTTTAACATTTTTAGACAAACTTAAGAATTTGCATATTAATTTAACATTTATGGATGCGATTACACAAATTCCCAATTATGGTAAATTCCTCAAAGATTTAATTTCGAAGAAAATCAGTTGGGAAGGAATTTCATCCATTTCGCTAACTGAAGATTGTAGTTCAATTGTGTCAAGTAATTTTCCCACAAAACTCAAGGATCCCGGATGTTTTACCATTCCGTGTAAATTGGGAGATATTGAATTTCCCAGTTGTCTCTGTGATTTAGGAGCAAACATTAACTTGATGCCATTATCTATTTTTAATAAGTTAGGCTTAGAAGAAGGCATCAAACGTACCAATATGGTTTTGCAATTAGCGGATCAAACCACTAAAAGACCATACGGTATAATTGAGGATGTTTTAGTTAAAGTTGACAAATTTATTTTTCCTACCGATTTCGTTATTTTAGATTTTGCTTATGACGTAAATTGTCCGCTAATCTTCGGTAGACCGTTCATGAACACGGGACGTGCTCTAGTTGATGTGTCGGAAGGGAAAGTAGTTTTAAGAATAGGAGATGATAAGATTGAGTTTGATATGAATCAAGCAATGAAATATCCTATGGAGGATTTCGCTTGTATGAAACTTGATTTATTTGAAGAATGTGTAAATGACATTGTTCAAAAAGAAGAAATAATAGAACCTATAATGAGTGAGGAACTAGAAGATAAGGAACCAGAACCTTTGATTCGAGAAGATGGACCAGTTTCGCCTTCAATTATAGTTCCACCTAAATTAGAACTTAAAGAATTACCAAGTCATTTGAGGTACGCTTTCTTAGGCGAAGGCGATTCTCTACCTATTATTATCTCTAACAAATTAACACAAGTCCAAGAAGAGAAATTGAAAGAAGTTGTTAGAAATAGGATAGGAAGTATGGGTTGGCAAATTTCAGACTTAAAAGGTATTAATCCGAGCATCGTAATGCACATAATTCACTTAGAAGAAGATAAGCCACCTAAAGCGGATAGGCAAAGACGCCTAAATCCGAATATGAAAGAAGTAGTAAAAAATGAGATTACTAAACTTCTGGACAATGGAATCATCTACCCTATCTCGGATAGTGAATGGGTTAGTCCAATCCATTGTGTACCTAAAAAGGGAGGCATAACAGTTGTAAGGAATGAAGAAGGTGAATTAATACCTACACGAACCACCACTGGTTGGAGGGTTTGTATAGATTATAGAAATTTAAATAAGACAACTAGGAAAGATCATTTTTCCTCTTCCTTTAATTGATCAAATGATCGAAAGGATAGCTGGTCACGCTTTCTACTGTTTTCTAGATGGTTACTCCGGATTCTTTCAAATATACATTTACCCGGATGACCAAGATAAAACAACATTCACATGTCCTTACGGAACATTTGCATATAGGAGAATGCCCTTTGGTCTATGTAACGCACCTGCGACATTTCAACGTTGTATGACTGCAATTTTTAATGATTTCATTGAAGATATCATGGAAGTTTTTATGGACGATTTTTCAGTTTATGGAGATTCCTTTGATTCGTGCCTAGAAAACTTGGATAAAGTTTTGTCTAGGTGTGAAGAAACAAATTTGGTATTAAACTGGGAAAAATGTCATTTCATGGTTGACGAAGGAATTGTTTTAGGTCACAAAATATCTGAAAAAGGATTAGAAGTGGACAGAGCAAAAACTTCAGTAATAGAGAAACTACCCCCTCCAACTACTGTTAAGGGAGTAAGATCATTTTTAGGACATGTCGGTTTTTACAGAAGATTTATTAAGAATTTTTCTGTAATTTCCAAACCACTCACTAATCTACTCTTGAAAGATTCTACCTTTGATTTTAATGAAGATTGCGTTAAAGCTTTCGAAACATTAAAAACAGCTTTAGTCAGTGCACCTGTTATTGCTAAACCCGATTGGGATTTACCATTTGAAATTATGTGTGATGCAAGTGACTTAGCTGTCGGATGTGTTTTAGGACAAAGGAAGGATAAGAAACTTCATGTCATTTATTATGCAAGTCACACACTTTCCGGTGCACAATTAAACTACACCACAACTGAGAAAGAAATGTTAGCTGTAGTTTTTGCATGTGATAAGTTTAGGTCATACTTGTTAGGTTCGAAAGTTATTATTTACACTGATCATGCAGCATTAAGATATTTATTTGCTAAGAAGGATGCAAAACCACGTCTAATTAGATGGGTGAAACTAACGGTATACGAGATGATTTCCCTGATGAACATCTCTATCAAATGAAAAGCGTCATGTCACCCTGGTATGCAGATATTGCTAATTATCTTGCAGCCAATATTGTTCCGGAAGGATTAAATTTCCAACAAAAGAAGAAATTTTTCTTCGACATTAAACAGTATTTTTGGGAAGATCCTTTTCTGTTCAAAACTTGTGGTGACGGGATAATTAGGAGATGCGTTGGTGAAAATGAATATGAATCCATAATGTCGGAATGCCATTCTAGCTCTTATGGAGGACGTAATGGAGCTACCAAAACAGCAGCTAGAATATTTGAATGTGGTTTCTTTTGGCCTACGATGTTTAAAGACGTCCGTTCATTTATTACTCGTTGTGATAAGTGTCAAAGAACAGGAAATCTAGTAAGGAAAGATGAGATGCCCCTCACAACCATATTAGAAGTTGAAGTCTTCGATATGTGGGGAATAGATTTCATAGGACCTTTTCCCCCTTCTAATGGTAAAACTTACATATTAGTCGCCATTGATTATGTTTCAAAGTGGGTTGAAGCAATTGCAACCCCGACGAGCGATTCTAAAGTTGTCGTTAATTTTCTTGACGATATATTTTGTAGATTTGGTTGTCCAAGAGTCATCGTTAGTGATGGTGGTGCTCATTTTATAAACCGAAGTTTTGAAACGCTTATGAAAAAATATGGAGTACGCCACCGCGTATCAACGCCATACCATCCTCAGTCAAATGGTCAGGCGGAGATATCAAATAGAGAACTCAAATGGATTCTAGAGAAAACAGTTTCATCCTCAAGAAAAGATTGGTCGTGTAAACTAAATAATGCGTTATGGGCATACTGTACTGCATTTAAAACACCAATAGGAATGACTCCATACCGCTTAGTGTATGGGAAGGCATGTCATTTGCCAGTCGAATTAGAACATAAAGCCTATTGGGCTATTAGAGAACTAAACTTTGATTTACGACAAGCAGGTAAGAAACATTTGCTCGATTTAAATGAGTTAGATGAGTTACGCCATCTATCTTACGAAAATGCAAAAATTTATAAAGAAAAAGTGAAAAAATGGCACGATGCCAAAATTAAAGTCAAACACTTTAATATTGGGGATAAAGTGTTGTTATTTAATTCACGACTTCGTTTATTTCCAGGAAAACTTAAGTCTAGATGGATAGGACCATATTTAGTCGTCAAAACATTCGATTATGGTTCTTTAGAACTGGAAGGTCCTAACGGAATTCATTTCAAAGTTAATGGTAATCGATGTAAAATCTATTACGAAAATATTTCACAACTAGAAATTTCGTTCGTAACAAGATTTTCTGACGTATAAATCACTCAGTTTTTCGATCACAGTTTATTTTGTTTTCTTTTTATATTTTTGTTCATTTTATTTTATTTTATTTTTATTTTATTTTATTTTATTTTTCAAATGTCAATTTTTTGTGATTAGATGCCTTTATATTATGATTTATATGCATAAAATATGTTTCTTTCATGATTTTAGAATTAATTTTAGGAAATTAGAATGAAATTGAAGTTTCAGGCAATTCTCTGCCGAGAATTTGGAATTCTCTGCCGAGAATTCTATTTTTCAGATTTGTCCAAATAGGTTAGATTTTCTCTGAACTTACCGAGAATTATAAATTCTCTACCGTGAATCAGGACATGGCTTTCGACGCCCGATTTCTGCAAGAAAATCAGCTTGTCGCGACCGCGGCTTTGCTATTCTCGGTCGCGACACGCGAAATTCCTGCACACTCAGGTCTGAATCAACCTAAACCTTTCAAAAAACCTCTTGACAACTGAAACCTTAAGTTTCTTCATTCCCAAAAGGTGTCATTTTATACCTTTTCATGATTAAAACAATACCTCCTTTCATCTAAAACTCTTATAAATTAATCCTAGAGGATTCAAGTTCTGTTACAATTCTTTTTATCTTTATCAGAACTCTGATTTCTTCAAAACACCATTTTTCTATTCAGTACCAGCAACTTTGTTTCATTCAAACAACCACCATGCCTACCAAATACAAAACTTCAAGGCACAAGGCCGCCTCAAGCAATAAACGCCCAAACTTATCCAAGCGATATGGGGTGCCTTTTCCTATCTTCAATCACGATGAAGGTAGGCGTTATTGGAATCACCATTACAAATTCTTCACCGGAATGTTGTATATAATTGAATTTCTTAACAGCCAATTAGGCATTACTGATGACATGAGCCGCTATATGGAACGCCTAGGGTGGACAAAATTCGCCCAAATGTGATTTCCAATAATAGGCGACTGGATACTCAAATTCTTCTGTACCATGCGTTTCACTAATAAACGATGGGTACGTCTCAGTTTTCGTCGAGAAGGCGAAATCTTTACTTTCGGTTATCCCGAGTTGCATGCTTGGTTTGGTTTTCCCCCGAGGGATACAATCAAACGTCATCCTGGACGAGACATGACATCCTCGGACATTTGGAGAATGCTCAATGGATTCTGGCGATTCAATTCAAAACTCGCCTATAATCACTCTTTTCCCTCCAACTCCATGCTGTATCTGCACAAATTCCTGTGTCACAGTTTATTCGGTCGCACGTTCAGTAGTGTGGTCCGTGACACAGATCTCTATGTCCTTGGAGATATATTCCAGGGAAATGCAGTAGATTCTTCAAAGATTTTGATGGAGGGTCTTGTCGCCGCTTCTCGATCCAAGGATAAGAAGATTGGGTTCGGCAATATAATCTGTGGAATAATTCTCGGTACAAAGGGTACCATTGATGTTCCCTGAAGTGATGATGAATTCTTCCCGACAATTGACTATGAGTTTCTCGAGCACGAAGGACTTGTAAAACGTGTCTTTCGAGAAGGGCCTCACTTTCTGTCTGCACCGGAACGTGAAACTTTCGTGCAGTTTCAAATTGATCGTATTAAGGCCAGAAATATCCCACTTGATAGGGATGAGTATATAGAATAGTTTAGGTTTATAGGTTTTCTTTTTGTAAATATTTTGTGTGTTTTTGTATTATTTCATTTTATTCTTTGCTTTTATAGTTTGTTTTGTTCAATAAAGTTCTATTTCATTTTAGTTCATTTACTATTTTTTTTTACAAGGTTAGATATATGTTTTATTACATTTCTCATATAATCATGGTTAAATCTATATAAAATCTATAATATTGAACAAATCATGGTTTTCTTAATTAACACATATATTCACACTTAATCCAATTTTCACAAAATTGAAGTTTAAAACATTAATTCATTCAATTGACTAAGTTCCTACAAATAATATATATTTATATGCACTTATTATGCACTTAATATGATTCTCTTAACTTATATGCATCAATGAACATTTAAGTTTCATTAATTATTCATAAACCAATTTATTACACTTTAATTCAATTTATTAAGGTTAAACCTTTGGTTTTCCTTGCAATTAATGTCATTTATTTTAGTTTTTAAGTGCAGGGACACTTTATATTAAGTTCAGGAACCAAATCATCAACAAAATTGCACAAACTATGTCAAAAGGCACCCAAATAAGCCATTTTGACCAATTCTCGGTATGAGTAGCAACTATGGACGAATTTGAGGGGCAAAATTCCCTGAAAATCGCGTGCCGCGGCCGCGGCTTTGCTATTCGCGGTCGCGACACGCGTGATTTGTGCCCTATTGATTCCGATTTTGCCAATATTTTTGCCTATTCCTATTCCTATTCTACCTATACATTCACCTAATCACCCTATATAACCCTACCTCTTCCACATATCTCACATCACCTCTATTTTTACCCAATCCCTTACTCCAAACTCTTCCCCAAAAATCTACTTTTACTCTTCCCAATTTATTCACTCCAATTTCTATCCTCTTTTCTATTCAATCACTTCCATATTCCAAACCCCAAACTCATCTTCAAGCTTTACTCTTTCTCTCAATTCCTTTTTCTTCTTCTTCTTCTTCTCAAACCCTAAAAACACTAAACACCATCACCATGGTTAGGACTAAACGTGTTGGTAACAAGCCCGCTGTTACGGAAGCTAATCGCCTTCGGGTTCAATGTGGAGCTTATTTTGACATCGCTTCGGAGGAAGAAGCCGCTCGTTTCAAACATTTTTCACAAGCCGACCGCCAATTTGTGGATATGCACTTCTTAGACTTTCATTCGGTAAGAACATTGAATTTCTCTACTCGAATTGATGCTTTTATTGAGGCGTTGGGTTGGCAAGAATTCGTTAATATGCGTTTTCCGCGTATTAATGAATATGTGGTGTAATTTTGGTCACTTTGACCATGAGTAAGAAGAAAACCTCAATCTCTTTTAGGAATAATGGTATCACATACACCGAATTTTTATGTTTGGTTTCCCTACCTCGAATTTTTATGATAAGCCTAAAGATTTTGATAATGATGCGGTTTGGCAAACTCTTTCGGACCAAGACTATTTTAATTCTAATAACACTTCAAGCAAGTTGATTAAGGACAATTGTGTGTTCTTCTTTCACAAATTTTTGAGTTTCTCCTTGTTTGGGCGTGTTGAGAGTTCAAAGGTTCAGGTTCGGGATTTATATGTTTTGGATAGCTTGTTTAAAGGTTTGAGGATTGATAGCATTGGCATAATGTTCGATAATTTGTTCCGTGCTTCGAGGGCTACTACCATTCAGATCCCTCTTTGTAATTTTATCACCGCTATTGTGTTGGGAGCTCGGGGTGAATTGGCTGATTTTGACATGTCCACCTGCCGTGGGTATGTTCCACTTTTGGACATCTCGGCTCTTGAGCGAGCTCATTTATTGCTTCCACAAGGTCCCCCCGTCTTTATTTCGTATGCCTCCCGTATTGCCCACCTTCGTGGCACTATGGGTGGTGGCGCTTCAAGTTCTCAATTTGCAGGTACCGAAGGCGGCGGAGAGGCGGTAGGAGAAGAAGATGAACCCCAAGCTCAACCACAACCCCAAGCACCTCAAGCGGATGATCCGGTGGATTTGCGGAGGATTTTGAACCAAATCAATTCCAACAATCGTCAAATGAACTTGAGAATTGATGATTTGGTAGATAATAATATGGTGATGAATGACAACCTCAACCTTTTGAGGCGTGAGCATAGATCGACTCGGCATCGGATGCTTTCCTTTTTCCACCGCCGAAATATGGAGACTTCACCTACACCTCCGGATTCCCCACCTCAAGAATAGGTTGTTTTCTTTCAATTTATTTCTATCTTGTTATAATTTGGTACAATTTTCATTTTCCTATGTTTGGTACATTTTCTCTTTTTAATTTTATGTTGAATGTTTAATTTGCTACTATTTCCATCTTTGTTTCGTATGCCTTATTTCGTATTTATTTTTTGTGTTTTCTCCATTATTTTTGCACCAATGAGGACATGGTCCAATTTAAGTGTGGGAGGAGACATACATATATCAATTTCTATACGTATACGAATAAATGCAACAAAGATATTATTTTGAAAAATGAAAAAATATCATTATGGATTTTTGCGGAAATTGCATATATCATTTTTTTTTAGTACGAATAAATTTTTATGCAACGAATAAGAATAAATAATTTTTAAGCAACACTTGTTTTATGTTAATGCAACATATATATTGCAACACAATTTATTCAACATTATTTTTATAAAACTTTATATTTTCACATGTTTAAAAATATTTTAACTTATGATTATTTTTAGGTTATCATTTTCGTTAGAAAGAATATTTCTATACGTATACGGGTAATATTTTTCAAAATTTTTCATAAATCTCCGATACGATTTTAAGTAAAATTGTCTCGAGTGAATGTATTTAAGTTAATAAATTCTTTATTTCAATTTCTATTTTATATCATGCAATTCATGATATAATAAATCTTATTTTAAGTTTTCAATTAGGTTTATAAGCATTAAATTGAACTAACAATTTTAGCTCGGTTTAATTTCGTCTTACATTAACCCCAATTGAAGTTTTTAAGGAAACTTTAGCCATAATACATGTTGAATTTTAAGTCAATATAGGATGAATGTGCTATCTTTCTTTTTCCCAATTTACAATTAAATTTTATAATTCATATTAATTAATCAATTAGTTAAATTCTTAACTTTTGGCCACGATTGAGACCAACCTTATCACAATCGAGGTATGAAAGGGAAGAATAATTAAGTACCGTTTATTTTGGCCACGGTTGCGACCACCCTAATCACAATCGAGGTATGGAAGGAACGTTAAAAGCAAAAATTATAAGCGTGTATAAGTTTAAAGTAACGATTGCGCCCACCCATGACATGGTCGGTACCTCTTAAGCAAACACAAAGCAATAAAATACGTATAAAGTTACGATCAAGACCACCCTTATCTCGGGCGTAACTAAGTAAATAATTAACCCAAGTACTTATTTAAATATTTAATATATTTCATATATTAGTTTAGGTTTGGGAAAGGAAATTTTGTGCTTTGAAATGCCTTGAGACGAAAGACTAAATAACATGCGTGCTTATATCGTCCCGAATGCTTCAATTCAAAATTGGAAATACAAGACGAATGATATATCGTATATTATACTAAGTTAGTTTAATGTTTTGCGTATAAATTTGCCATGCGAAGCTAGTCTTTTCGGCTTAACTAATTCAAAAGGTAATACAGAGATATATGTTTTATTTTCATAAAGAGATTAGTTAGAGAATAAATTCAGTGAAATTTTGCTCGGGACTAGCAAAAGATTAAGTGTGGAGATTTGTTAAGCCCAAAATATACCTAAAATATCATTATTAATTACATCAATATTGCTACGAATTTATGCTATTTATAACTGTTTAGGAAGCTTTTACTCTCGAATATGTTTCTTTCTTGTAAGGTACATAAATATTTGGTAAAATCCAAATAGGAACGAAAAGAGCTCGAAAACAGAAGAAAAACCCTACAAAAGGAGTCGAAGACGACAGAAATTAATAAGGCCAAATCGAGGACGCGAACGAAAGATGAAAAACCAAAAAACGTTCCGTGCCGCGACCGCGGCCCCCAAATTCACGGTCGCGACACGCGTTCCCCAGCTTCTCCTTCCTTCGTTTGAAGACCAATTGATGCTACCCCATTCTCGGTAGAGAATTTAAGATTCTCGGTACGAGCAGGAGATTTTAGAAGCCTAGTTACACACTTTCGTTTTCGACGAAACGCGATCGTTCGGGTGGATAAAGACGTCCTTTCACAACGGACACGATCCTTCGCAACGGACACGATCCTTCACAAGGGACACGACACTTCAATCAAGACTCTTCAACATCTATAAATAAAGAGTTGATGGAAAGTTGAAGATATGTAGAAAAAAGAGATTAGTATAGAATTTATGCAGAAATTCTGAATCAAGTGATTCAGAAGTTAGATTTCGATTCTGTAAAAAGCAATATGATGTACACACATTGTTTATTCAATAATAACAAGTTTAGTAACGTTTAGTCATTTTTCCAGTTTAGTTTTCATTTTGGTAGTAGACCGACCCAGTCTCTATTACGAAGATTCAACGAGAAGATTGAGTAGAGGATCCTCCCCTGAGCCTGACAAACTCTAACGAAACCCAAGGAAAGGATTGATCAACCCGTTCACTTGCAAGCCGTCGAATGTTTCCATGCTCCATGTTCTCTGTAAACTTGTATCAATTTATATTTCATCTAATAAAGTCCGTTCTATTCGATAGATTTTTATGCAGCACTTATGGTAACCAATCCACTAAAGTGACTGCTGGTGTTTTCATTAAAACATATTTAATCCAAAATCTTTACAAGGAAACTTTGTTGAACACTTAGGCAAATTATTATCTCGAAAGAGTTTTAATTTGATTAAGGGCAACTATCCCGAAAGGGTTTTGTCATGTTCAAAGCCAATTAATTAGAGGTTCCGTCATTTATTTCATCTTTATAATTCGTACAAAGTTTAAAGTTGTTTTCTAAAAAGTACTAAAAGTTCCTATCTTGCAAATTCATTCTTAAATCAGAATATTTTCTAACATTTTTCTCATTCTAGCAATTTCAAAACCAAAAACCGATTAAACGATTTTCCATATTATAAACCTTAAAGTAAATTTAACCGATTGTAAATAAGTTTTGTTAAAAAACGTTCCCTGTGGGATCGATATCTTTTATTACTACAAGCATATACCGTGCACTTGCGGAAATCGCTCAACAGCTATAACCCGATGGGAGCTTTGGTCTTCGCTATTGAATTTTACCTCTGATAATAAATGGTTAGTGTTGGGAGATTTTAATGGCATTACTGGTTCACATGAGAAAATAGGGAGATGCCCCTCTAGGAGTTTCTGCCTAGATTTTAGAAATTTCATAGATAATGGTGGCCTTGTTGAGGTTAACACCACGGGTAATCAGTTTACATGGACTAATGGTCGTCAAGGCGCTGATCATGTTGAATGTCGTCTTGACAGGGCATTAGTTAATGAGAATTTTGTGGATTCTTGGGATCGCATCACAGGTTCTGCCCTTGCCCGGCACAGATCTGATCACTATCCCCTGATTATCAGTTGCACCTCGGGAGTCACCAACAGGGCTCGATTCAGGTTCCTCACCATGTGGTTAACTCATAATTCAATCCGAAAGGTAATTTCTGAGCATTGGTCCCATTCGCATTTATCCTTGCCGCTCGCCCAGCTTCTTACACACAAATTGAAATCGTTGCGCCAAATTTTAAGGGGCTGGAACCGAAATGTCTTTGGGAGGGTGTTTGACAACATTGCTGAAGCTAAAACTAGACTTGCTAATATACAACTTGACATTTCTGACCTGGGAATGAATCCAGATAGAAATTGTCGACATAATCTGGCGCAAGAGGAACTAGACTTGTAACTTCACAGACAGGAACTCCTTTTTAAGGATCAAAGCCGTGTTAAATGGCTGAAGGCGGGGGACCGTAATTCCTCTTTCTTCCACTGTTGTGCAAAACTGAGGAAGATCCAATCAACTCTCGATGTTCTTACAATTGAGGGGGTGCGTACCACTAGCAAGAATACAATGGCACACTATGTTGTTGATTATTATTCAGCTCTATTCACCGGTAAAAACAATCCTGTCGATTTGAGTCTAATTGGTGAAGTGATCCCCAACCTTGTCACAGAAACGAACAATGACTCCCTCACTAAGCGCCCTTCTGCTGTAGAAATTAAAGCTGCCATTTTTAGCCTAAATGGTGACAGCACGCTGGGTCCAGATGGCTTTGGCGGCCTTTTCTACCACGAGTTCTGGGATATCATTGGCCAGGATGTCTGTAGCATGGTTACTAGTTTCTTCAACTCAGGCTACGTCCTCCCTAGTATGAACTCCAATCTAATGGCTCTGTTATTGGCTGCCCATGTTCGGCGGGTTGTGGGGGAGTCTACAGATCGGCGCGCGGTGAATTCTCCGGAGCATTCTCCTATAACTTGGAATCGTCTTTTTCCTATGCTGCAGAACTCTCGACAGCAATAACAGCCATTAACATGGCGTTCGATAGGGGGTGGCTTCGGCTTTGGCTAGAGAGTGACTCAATGTTTGTTGTTAATTAAGCCAATTCTATAGTAGTGGATACCCCTACGTAAAAGGCCTGATGGAGTTGTCAAGAAAAATAGTTTGAATTAGAGGTTGGATTATGATTGGATACCTCTAAAAAAAGACCAAAATTTTGGAAGCAGAAAAGAAACAAAAGAAAAAAGACGTCTAAATTCCACCAGTTCCGTTGACAACTCCAATTCTTAAGATAACTTGATTGAATCCACTATATTCAAAGTTCATTGTATTGAATAAACAAACATATACATATACAAGATTTAATTAGGTGGCCAGAATAATAAAAGATATCATCTACAGATCTATCATTTAAGAAAGGAAGAATAAAAAAAATCTATTAAAATTGTGACATCATATGCAAATCAGAAATAGAAAGAAGAAGTCAATTCATACTGTATTCAGTACTCTTTCCTCTTCATCTGCAGATCTAAATATTTATACACTAAAAACCTTAAATATTTATAAACATGGGATTACACTCAAACAAACTACAATAAGAAAGACTACTCTGATCACTAAGATTAGGAAAAAATCTATTCCAATTGGGACCTCATCTGCAAATGAAACACGAAAAAAGTAAGAAGTAGAATCCTAATGTATCCATACACAAAAGCATTCTATGGACCAAACATATCAGAATGCAATAAAACCAACTACAACTCACACATCTATTCAAATGGATCATCAAATCTGCCAATTCATTTTGTGTGAATCACGAAGAAGAAAATAACTGTTGATTTTGTTCACTCAGTACGAGAAAATTTACATTTATAAACATCAGAGTGCAGTCAAACAAACTACAACTTACAAATTAATTGAAAATAAACATCAGATTTGTAATTGTTTGTATTGGATCCATATTTGATTGTTAAAAACGGTGTTGCTCAGATCTGTTGCAAGTTTGGCGAAATAAAAGACTACTCTGGTGGCTAAGATTGCACAAAGTGGCCGTCGATCAACCATAACAATCGGAGGAAACACCTCTTCCTTTATGTTTGTCACCGCCGGCCACATCTGCAATCTTAGCCAGAGTAGCCATATACATCATTCTCCCTTTCTCTCTCGAAAATCTACATAATATGCATTGAGCACAGCACTCATCTATTGCCAGTTTGGCGAAATAAAAGACTACTCTGGTGGCTAAGATTGCAGAAAGTTGTCGGCGATCAATCATAACAACGGGAGGAAACACCCCTTCCTTTATGTTTGTCACCGCCGGCCACATCTGCAATCTTAGCCAGGGTAGCCATAGAGATCATTCTCCCTTTCTCTCTCAACAATCTGCATTATGTTTTTCTTTTTAGTTTAGGGTTCTATGTGGAAGAGATGGAAGAAAGAGAAGAGAGGCGGCTAATTTGTGTTAGGGTTAGGTTTTGGTATATGATGAATATATAGTAGCTGTTAATGATAGGGTTAATGTGGACCACAAGATCAAAACAAATCAATGGTCTAAATTCATCCTTGAAATTCAATAGGATGAGATTTGGTATTGGTTGTGTATTTGACTATTTTTATTTAATATTTATCAACAAATTATTTTCAAGTATTTAGTTTTAAAATTCAATTTATTATTTCTCCTTTGTATAATTGGGTCTTTCAAAAGTCTGGATGAGTTTCAGCATAGTTGTTTGTAATGACCATTATCAATAAGACATCATTAGAATCAGTTATTTCCTAACAACTGTTGTCAATGACCTTTGTTGCTGATGGTTTACTACTGTCCGTTAATTTTAATTTAAACTAGTTAAATATATGAATGATTTGAATATTCTATTTAATATTCATTTGGTATTTATTAATAATTTATTTTTATTTTTTATTAATATTTATTTTTGAAATTTAATATTAAAAAATTAAATCAATGTATAAGTTGTAAAATTTTAGTGATTTTAATTTTATAGAAAATATTTGATGAAGCAAATAAAGATCCATCCTTCCTGCACCATCGATCCCGGTCCCTGATGCTAGACGGTCATCAGACCCGGACGAGTGCCCTGTGCCACTAGAGAAGGACGTCTGTATGGAGGCCTCGGGGATGCAGATTAGCCCTAGCTAAAGCGGAAACCTATAAATACCCCCACCGTAACCACACATACGTAACTTCTTCTATCACTAAGCACTTGGATTTCCTCTCTCTATACATCCGTTACTAACTTAATCGTCGGAGTGTATTCAGGGGACTGTTCCCAGTGCAAGCGGATATTCTTCGATTAATGTGCCCGACTCATCAACAATTTTAAACTATTTAGTACGGACATCCCAACTAGGTTGGCACCCCCACAACCAAACGCCGCAAAACCCGATAGAATAAATAAATGCAAAAATGATTACAAACTAGAGAGAGAGTTATCTAAAGCGTAAATGAGCTAAGTTACGAAGATCATAAAAAGTAAACAAAGAATATAAGGTTGGAGCCAAGCTCCACTAATGAATACAATTGGAGTTAGTTCCAAAATTAGCTAAAGCATCAGCAACACGATTACCCTCTCTAAATATGTGTGTGGCAACTACCTCCATCGAAGCGTAATGTTGTAGGCATTGCAACCATCGTTGTCTAATCACCACCCATGGGACCTTAGAGGTGCGCCAGTTTAACAGATTAACAATATAAAGGGAGTCCGCCTCTACCCAAAGTTTAAACCATCCATGCTCCCAAGCAATGTCCACAGCAAAAATCACAACCCGTAATTCCGCCAAGTGCGCATAAGAGTCAGGAATTAGGAACGCGAAATAGCCAATCACAAAGCCTCTATAGTTCCAAAAAATACCCCCTGCACCAGCTGCACCTAGAGAGCTGATAGTGAATCCGTCAGTGTTGACATTTATCCAGTCGCGGGACAGTGTTATCCATCTCACAAGTTTAATGTTTGGCACCGAGTGTGGTCGCACTGGGATCCCTAGCGACCATATCATTTATCTATCAGAGTGCGAGGGGCCGCTGGGAATTCCCCGGCTCGATTCTCTGATGTATAAATGTAACTTCAGCATAGAAGTTTTGATTAAAGGGAGATTGTTATTGAACACAACAACATTCCTTGAGGTCCAAATTAACCAAAGACAATAGCAAACCGCAATTTTCCAAACACCTAAGATAAATATGCCAAAAAGAATTTGAGTTAATTGAGAGAAAAAAAACTCCAAAAGTACATGTTCTGTTAATGCTGATGCAAAAAATTAGTTCCATTTCATCCCAAAGGACCATCGCGAAGGAGCAAGCAATGAATAGATGATCATGGGATTCTGTACCACACTTACAAATCGAGCATCGGGATGCAAGGTGGAAACCACGAGACTATAGTTTATCAAAAGTTGCAACACAACCATGTATGATTTTCCAACTCATGGCAGCCCTGGATGGAGGAATGAAAACGCACGAAATGAATCAGTACAATGGAACCTGAGCCGTCATTCGACAGAGAGATTTATAGAAATGTTTCACAGTGAATCGCCCTGAAGGATCCGGCTCCGAGACACACAAATCCTCCATGTCTATCCTCCTTTTAATCAATAATATATCCTACTAAACATCATCGGGTAGTTCCTGAAGATTTTGCCAACAATCCCCATTTAGGAATTCCTCCATTTTGTTGCACAACACCCGCTGTTGGGATACCGGAAGACCCAATCTCAGAGCCACCGTTGGCTTTATCCAGTGGTCATTCCAAAAATTTAGACGCGATGAAGCTCCAATCCACCAATGAACCTGCATACATATTGTGCCATAAGTGCCTTTACATGAGGACCAGACCATCAAGCTTCCGATAATCGCTCTTTAAATACCCACCGCTGAGAAGAATCGTGTTTTTAATAAGGAGATGACTAAGTTCGAGTCCTTAATCAGACCCCATCAGAACTTCCAAAGCAACGAAGTGTTAAAGAGCCTAAAATGTTTTACCCCAAGGCCTCCGCCCACTCGGCTCCGACAACAAGTCTCTCAGGGGATAGTGACGAGTTTCCTTGAATCACGGCTGCCGGTCCGTAAAAAATTATGAACCCCTCTATTCAGACGTTTTACAAGTGCACCAGGCCATTTGTAAATCATGAATGAGTGTATGAGGGCCCTGTTAAAGCATCCTTAATTGGAGTTATTCGGCACGCGAAGGAGAGTGTTGTTCCCTTCCATTGACTAAAAGTGTTCAGAAAACGATCCGCCAAACCGATCAAATGTCGAGACTTTAGAGCACTCTTAAAGTGCGGGACTCCAAGGTATGTCATAGGCAAGGTCGCCCATCTGATTCCAAGACTACCTGATAGTAAACTGCCGATTTCTCCCAGCTGACCTTCTGACCCGAGAAATTTCCATATGTCTGGAATAGTGCTCTGATGGCTCGCACATTAAGCTTTGTGGCCTTAGCAAATAACAGCATATCATCCGCATAAAGTAAATGGGTCGGGAAGCAAGTACCATGAGAGCAATGCATGGGAGAAAGCAACCCTTCTAATTCAAGTTTTTAAATCCATATAGAAAAGAAATCCTCAACAATACCAAACAAGATAGGAGATAGTGGGTCCTCTAACAGTCTAAAATGGTGCAATTTTATCCCTAATGTTGGCAGCTCTTGTCATCTACATTTCATATGTGAGTCATTTTATCACTCATTAGGAACACATCATAAACATATGATTAGACGAGAATTTTTTAAGAAAAATATAATGCTTTTTGTAAGAGTTGGGTAAAAAAAATCAAAATCATTCACCGAAATATTAATCTCTGATTCTATTATTAAATCACGGGTATGCAATTAGTCCAGAATAAGGAACAAAATATCTGTGTCGTTTGAGTATTTTCAAAAATAACTACGTCCTTTAAAGTTGACAAATTGGTACATTGAGGTTGATTCCGTTAGCAAAGATAGTCTAAACTAACAAACGGTTTTAAGTCAAAGGGATATTTTTATTTTTATATTCATTTGTTTTATAATTTAATTTTTAATAATATTCCTACCCAATCACTATACTACATCTCATTTCTCACTCGTCAACCTCTCTTTTACCCGTTACTTTTCCCTACACCTCATCATCAACAAAAATATTCATTTTAGAGTTTTAAATCGAGTAGACGATTATAGAAGTGTTGATGTAGTAACTCTATATGGTTGGAGATGGCGTAACAGAATCAACCGCAAGGTATCTGTTTGTGAATTTTTAAACCATATAGTTTATGTTTGAAATTGGCTCAAACCACAAGGTTTATTTTTGTATTTTTTCTGAAAAATGGTAACTAATTATAAAATTACAACTAAATCAGATTATCAAACTTAATTCTAAATATGTCATCTATTATACATATATATGGGAAAGTCCTCAATGGTTTCAATCCATCCAATGGAACCAAAATAAAATAACCCCACAATAAATACAGATCATATTTCTCTCTCCTTAATCAATTCTTAGACTTTCTCTCTTCATTAATCTTTACAATGCACCATTTTTACAGAAAATTCCAGCCACAAGGTTGATGTTTCCGGCACACGGTTCCAGTTTTCGGCCACGGCTATGAATTTTCCAACCATCACGAAATTTTTTCAGATTAGCAAAGGAAATACCGAAATAAAGAAATAAGAAGGAAGAATGATAGTGGCAATTTATTTGATAATAAATATGGTTTAGGGATAATTTTCAGTCCAGACCAGTCTACGGTGAAGTAAATGCTCATACATGGATAAACCGGAAGAATGATATAGCAAACAACACTTTGAATTCTTATAATCAATCAATAGAATCTGCAGAAGAGAGCTTGTTGCAGCATTTACCACAAAATCATTCATCCATAGAATTATATTAAAGGGTCTCGACGAGTTCATCAAACCGCCGGACAT
The DNA here is from genome assembly GCF_963576675.1 of Euphorbia lathyris. Taxonomy (NCBI): domain Eukaryota; kingdom Viridiplantae; phylum Streptophyta; class Magnoliopsida; order Malpighiales; family Euphorbiaceae; genus Euphorbia; species Euphorbia lathyris. The sequence goes on from NC_088912.1 coordinate 14,104,822, forward strand.
CCCAGCTAGGTTGACACCCCGGGGTTTTTGGTACGATGTAATGCAATATAATATAATAAATGTTGTAATGCAATCAAAGTTCTAATTCGTGGCTGTGAAGTCGAGATTAGACTCGTGAATGGAAATCTTCATTTTGTGAATCGTGACTCATCAATCAAACAGAATCCTAAGATTCAGTTAAAATTTATAATATTATAAAAAAAATTCAAGATTTACCATGTTGAACTTAAAATGGTATTTAGAAATGCAATTTTAATGTGAGCAAAGAAATCATATTACCAAGTACTTAAAATTCAAATCCAATGGAAATGGAATCCTAATAGAACTAATTCACAATGTTTAAATGTCTGAACTATGATTTTCTGCCTTGTTCTCAACTTCCTAAGATGGAATGAAATCATAAGATTCTATTATAATTTAGATTTGCCGGTAAATTCGAATCCTAATATTCAAATCCAGAATCATAAGATTTTAAAAAAAAAATTGTCAAAAATAATTATTATTACAATATATCCGTTGTAATGTAATCGGAACTTCAACTATTCTAAATTTTTCATATGCATGGGAACATCGTCAGACGGCATGATAATTACTACAATATTTTTGTTCATTTTTCATGTTTCCCGTTTTTATATTTTTTGCATTTTTCGTGTTTTTGGTGGTTTAGTTTTCACGTATTCTGAATATTTTGTTTCTGCATTTTCACGTTTTCCTCATCTTTTGCGTTATGTCTCATTTTTTTATCGATTTTTCGTGTTTTTCTCGTTTTTCATATTTTTCAATTATTTCAATTTTTCGTTTTTTCATGTTCGGTTTTCACATTTTCCTCGTTCTACATATTTTTCATGTTTTTCTCATTTATGTTTTATGGTTCAATAAAAATTGTAAAGAAAAATTGCATGATGTAATTGAAATTCCATTACGATAAAAACAATAGACTAAACAATTAGTGAAGCGGTTATATAATTACTAAACTAAGTACAAATTTCAGCCATACTTATGAACTTAAGCTGAAATCTTATGAAAAACAATAGGATTCATTCAAATTCATTAAGAAATCATGTACATGGATGTTGCCCTTCTATATCTAACTAATCTTGACAATTAAAATTTGTTGTAATAGAATCTGGTAGAGAAGTGATATGCATCTTGGGCAAGTGTAAGCCAGAGTGAAATGTGAATGTGAAACTGTGAAGGATATGCATCTTGGGCAAGAGTAAGAATAATTCGTATGTTACCAAGACTAACATGAACAAAGTAAAAATTATAAAGTAATTTGCCATAAACTAATTGAAATATACAAACACAAACCGGAGAATGAAGTAAAAAGTTAAAAACTAACATGAGAATTTGCTTAACTCTACTTCTACTCATACAATATTTCCCTAATGCGATCAAGTTCGGTAAAAGCCCTACAAAAACATACTCTGATTTCAGTTTTCTTTGCATTGCATACTGCCTTTCGGTCCGTACTTGATTATCTAATCCCTTATCAAATGAGTTAAGTTACTCTTCTTATGCTCATATTCAACATAATTGTAGTCCATAATCTCAAATCCCTTACGAATATGGAGAAATTTCATACATTCTATTGCAGCCTTCTCTATTGCTACATCGAAGAAGAGGGTTGTTCCACATATGTGCTTCTGTGGAAAATCAAAATCCTCAATATTCACGATAGCCAGATCGTTTACTGGCTCTCTCAAAGACAGTTGAACTGCCTCCTTCAATATATCCGATTTACTGAATGTAACAACGATATTGATCTAAAAAAACGGTTATAAAATAAACCAAAAATATAAGGCATAAAGTAAACATAAAGAGAACAAGAAAAGAAGATGATTTATATTAATCGTAAATATGGTAAACACATACACCAAACAACCTATTACTAAACAGAAAAAGAAGGAAAAGGGGAAACGACCTAGTACATAGTCTGGTCGACCAAATCCACACCAGACTAAGGAAAACTTTGTTTTTCCTAATTACAAACTTAGAAAAAATTTATTTGCTTCCAAATCTATCATGTCTTCAATTTGCATTGCAAAGACTGCATCATTAATGTTATCAACCCTCTCTAGTTCAATGTGGTTGTAGTCTTCATAGATCAATTGTACTCTGCCTTAAGAAAGTCCATTGCTTTCTTACAAGCATCCCAAAGGGCTTCAGTTGGATGCTGATGGATCGCTTACGACAGTATGATAGCAGGCAAGCTCAGTGTCTACTATCTTGTACATGAAAGAGACAGCGTTATGAAATTTGGTTTCTGTACCGGAAACAAAATTTGGTAACTGAAGTGTTTCTAGTGTTTGAGTTAAAAATCTGTCTAGCAGAACCCTAACAGCAGGCATGGCTGGAGATCTATTTTGGGGGTTGAAACATAACATTGTATGAGGATTCAGTAGTAAATATATTGCAAAGAGTAAAAACATAAATTAAAAAACATATGCATAAGGAATGATTACCTAGATTGCTCTGGGATGAGGATGTTCTTGGCTTGAAACAGAGATTATATTGTATTAGAACAGAGAGAAATTTTGTTAGTGTTGAGGACGTTTAGTAATCTGCTCTAAATTTATACTGGAGGACTATAGTTAAAAGAAAGCTTAGGAATATCAAAGGTCCATTAACACGTTTTGAAATGACTCATCCAATCGATTGGCATATAAGGAAAATGCAAGGGCATATAAGGAAAATGCAAGAGTATATAAGGAAAAAGTGAAAAAATGGCATGATGCCAAAATTAAGGTTAAAAGCTTTAATGTTGGGGATAAAGTTTTGGTTTTTAATTCCCGATTAAGATTATTTCCATGTAAGTTTAAGTCTAGATGTACTAGACCGTATGTGGTTAATAAAACGTTTGATTTTGGAGCTTTAGAATTAGAAAATTCCAAATGTGATCGATTTAAAGTTAACGTTAATCGATGCAAAATTTATTATGAAGGTGCCCAAATTGAAGCAATTGAATTTGTGGACGAATTTTATGAAGATTAATTTAGTTTAACTTTTATATTTTTAATTTGTCGTTTTTCTTACTTTCTTTTTGTTCATTATTTTTATTTTATTTTAGGCCTAAACCATATGCAGCCCCCTGAACTTATCAAATTTGGTCATTTTGCCCCCTGAACTTACGGGACAACCTATTTGCCCCATCAACTATTTAAAAGTGGTATTAGCAACCCCGTATTTTCATTATAACGGAAACAAAATGAAACTTGGTTTAGTACTGCATAACCATATATGCAATTTTTACAAGAGAACTTGTGTATTGTCTATACTAACCTGATTTGCAGCTTATTTTAGTAGTGCACAAACTCTTTTTATTATGACCTTGGTGCTTGCAATGAAAAATGTCATAATTGTTTCCGTTATAATGAAAATAGCTAAAGGGCAAATGGGTCGTCCCGTAAGTTCAGGGGGCAAAATGACTAAAAGTGACAAGTTCAGGGGACTGCATATGATTTAGGCCTTTATTTTACTTTAAGTTTTTTTTTAGCTATTTTGTAATTTATTTTTATTTCTTGTTTTGTGTACAAATAAGTTTTGTTATTAAAAAAAACAAAAAAAAAAACTAATCTAGTCATGTTTTTGAAGTTTTGTTAAGTGTTTATGAAAAGTTCAGTTATCTCTGTAGAGATTCAGAAATCTCAATTGAGATTTTTAGTGTTAGATATAGGAAAATTTTATTCTCGCACCGCGAATAGGGTTATGTGATAGGGACGTTTTGTCCATATCTTTTAGCGTGATTTACAGTTTAATTTCGAGCTAAATAATTAAGTTTAATTACAAAAATAGTATGATTTTAAATAAATAATAAAATAAAAATAAATTTTGTGTCTTTAGTAAAATTCCTTTACTTTTGATTAAATTCAGAAAAATAAAATATCAAGCTAATTCGGTTCTCGTAAGTCGTATTTTGCAGGTACGGGTTAAAGAATAAACAATTGATTAATCAGCAGGTACACGGGGCGTGGAATGCTACACGTGGGGCGTAAAGCAATTCCCTCTAAGTTACGATAGTCAACCCACGCGTTCCCACACAGTCAACACCTACCACGCAGAGCATATAGCATAACACGCGGGGCGTGCAAGGTGTGAAATAGAGATATTCGTCCCACGAGCTCACCCACGCAGGGCATCCCCAGGTATACCCGGGGTGTGAAGGAGAAACCAGGCAATATTAAGTTCCAGAAACTCAACCACACGGGGCGTACTCCGGTCTACGCGGAGCGTGGTTGAGTCAACATCTCTGAAATCAGTCCAT